>NC_142651.1:106794166-106946527 GCF_055504915.1 Nelumbo nucifera
AGATAAATTCATGTATATCAAGAGAAATCATCAACAAAGATCACAAAATAACGCGAACCACCCATGGTATTATAAGGCGAAGGGCCCCAAATATCAAAATGAATAAGATCAAAAGGTGCAGAAGAAACATAATCACTTATATTAAAAGGCAAAGCATGATGTTTTGAAAGAGGACATGAAACATAATCAAAGTGTGTTGGTTTAACAGGACCCAAACATCCATTAGAAATTAAAGATCCTAATTTAGAGGTAGAAATGTGACCAAGGCGAGAATGTCAGACGCTAAAGGTGACAGCAACAGCAAGAGATGGTAATTGAAGAGATGATAGCTCAAACAGTCTCCCAACTTTATGGCCTGTCCCAATGATCTTCCCTGTCCGTGGATCCTGCACAGTACAACCACGACTTGAGAAATGTATTTCAAAACCAAGTTCACTTAATTATCCAACAGATATAAGATTTAGAGATAATTGAGGTACCAAAAAGGTGTTAGGAAGTGACAAACGAGATGTTGAAATAATGCCTACACTTTTGACAGTTAAGGTGGAACTATTGGCAGTATGAACAATTGGTGCAATAGAAGGATGTGACTTGGAAGTGAACAGTGATGAATTGGATGTCATATGATTGCAACAGACAGAATCAAAATACCATGATGAGGTAGTACCTGGAGTGACGGACAAGACTAATTTAGAAGGCATACCAGAATCAGGTTGGAGCTGGTGAAGAAGAGCTTGAAGTTCTCTAAGAGAGAATTTTGGAGAGGTGTCATCAGAAGTATTCTCTGTGGTAGCAGCTGCAGTAGAACTCGAAGCCGGAGAACCCATGGATGAGGACTTCTGTCCAAACGCCTTTTTGGCTTGCAAGTGGCGGCACTCAGAAATAGTGTGATCAGTCTTCTTGCAATAATTGCAGAAAGTCCGTTTTGAGGATTTAGTTGAAGAAGTAGCAGACATACCCGGAGTAGCAAGAACAGCATCAGTAGATAATAAGGATCGCTCATCTCGAAGTGTTTTTAGACGAGTTTCTTCAGAGAGCAAATCTTTGATCACAACTTCAAGAGAAGGCAATGGGCTACGATGAAGTAGAGTACCACTAATAGGCTCATACTCATCCCTGAGAGTCATTAGAAGATGCCAAACACGTTGGCGATCGCGAAGCTTGGAATAAGTAGTAGCTGTAGAAGTACTATCCCTTTTAGGTTCACACTATGCTAACTGATCCCAAAGAACTTGTAATTCAGAGACATAACTGTGAATGGTCTGTCCAGGTTGCTGTTTCATACGATGAAGACATCTATAGAGCTGAAATTGATGCACATCATCAGAAATAGAATAACGGGCTTGTAAGAAATCCCATACCTCTTTAGGAAAGTCATATCTGCGAAATTCCAACTTGATGCTTGCAATACAAGTATTGCGAAACCAGGTCAATATTTGATGATTTTTCCCGTCCCATTTTTCTATTCGTTCAGAAAATTTATCTTCTGTTTCATCAGCAATTTTAGTAGGTTTGGGAATCTCACCAGTCACATATCGTCATAGAAGGCGTCCCTTGAGAAAACTACACATCTCTTGGGACCATAAATCATAGTTTGAGCCATCGAAGATAACAGTGATAGGATGAGAGATATGTTGAGCAGCTTCAGATGAATCCATGAGGAGAAACTTTGGAGCAACACGAATCACGGGAAAATACTGACCTTAAAAAAAAACTTCGCAGAATCCCTAATGTCTTCTTCGTCTGGGCAACCTTAATTCTGGTATACGCAGATGCTGACGAAGGTTCTGCACCTTCGTAACCTTCCTTTCTAATTCGCAGACCACAAGATGTGAACCGCCGGTTTAAGCAGTGGGTTCGTCGCAGCACACCTTCAAGCACATCGGGAAGCAGGTCTCGTGCACGAATGAGAATGAAGAGGAAATTCGACTGCATTAACCAACAACACGACCGGATTTCTTCCAAGAGGAAATTCAACGACTATGGTTCTGCTGACGAAGATTTTTGTGACTTAGTCTCCGTAAGAATGAAGAGACTTGATTACCACCTAGCGGCAAAGCCGATGATGAATGAAGGTCATAAGACAGTCATTCAACATATGGCAAAGCTATCTCTTAACAGCTTCATCTCTCTCAGCCGGAGATTATTTTTTGTTGCAGCGACCAAAGAGAATTACGGAAAGTCATCACCTTCAGTGGTTTCTGTTACCAGAAAAATCTCATATTACGGTGCTTCTAGAACTGGAACTCCGAGGGTTGCAGCTCCAGTGGGAGCAGACGCTCACCGAGTGCTCGACCCAGAATGACGTGGGGCTCTAGTTGGTTGGGCGGTCAAAGGATAAACCTCAGGCCTCAACCATCCATTGATAGAGGAAGACATTGGACGCTGCTGCAGGACAGAAGAAACGAGAGCAGACGGACGGCAGTGAACGTAGCGGACGACTCGCAACCAGGAGCCCTATTGCGAACAAACTTCCTAAGAGTGTGCTCAGCATATTTCTCTCCTTCTGCAAATTCTCCAACACTCCTGCAGTTCTGGTTTCCTTGCTAACCCTGACTTCAGGGTTGATGCAAATATTGCGCACCAACTGAAATTCGCAAATTCCTACGGCAACTCCAACCGCGGCGAACAAAGGAGCAAAGGCTCTGGTACCATGATAAGAAACCAAGATGGACGAATGGAGAAGATAATAATTTCTCTTGATCTTCTATTCAATAGGCTACAACTCTATTTATAATAGAAATACAGTAGGGAGACAAGGTAGGATACAAGAAGGAAAGAAATAAGAGATAAGATATGTACAGTTATATCTCCTAGTTTTGATAGAATACGCTAACATGTAGGAACAAAATATAACCTAGAATTTTCTGTTATTGGCAAAGACTTGAGACAAAGTCGTTGCAGTGAAGATCAAGGAAAATGATAGTGGTTGACGAGTCCAAAGAAAATTCTACTAACACTCGAAGCAGAGTTCATCACCTTTCTTTTTTCTCTATTCATTTTTTGTGTTTTTGATACTCTTTACTCCTTTTCTAAGCTTAATTAATGCCCGAAAAGCATTGCAGGTGTTAATGGTAGGGAACCCATAAATGGCAATCACACTGCTCTCTAGAAGCACATTGCCTTCTACAGAAACAAAGATGGTCTCATTTATTTGTGGGAGACCTACGAAGGTTCCCTTCTCTGCGATTTTTTATTTTTTATTCTCCTTAATGTTTATGTTGGTCATTCTTTATCTTATCGATCGAGCACTTTTGCTAATATACATTTCAGGGTTTTATGTGATCAGCTGTGACATCCCCTTTTCCGTCGCCACTGCCATCTTCATCAATGTTGTTCTCAGTTGGCAGAGGAGTTTGGACTGTCAATCATTCTATGCAAGAAGGGTTTTGGTGTTTGTGACAGAGAGAATTGGTATATGTTTCATGTTTTCCTGAGGAAGAAGATGATGAACAGTGTATTTTATTTTTAAGGATAATTTTATCATTTTCAAAAATCTTAAGTGGCACATGAGGTCACGTGATATACATAACCAACTGTTCATTAAAGCATGTATCAGATTGTCGCATTTTAAAGTTTAGAGACCAAATTATCACTCAAACCAAAATACAAAATACTCATCTAAAATTTTCCCTTATTTTTTATTTTTTAAAGCTTCGAGACCGACACCTTACAATACATTATCTTTTCGAGTTATTACACCTCAACTACGCCTCTAACGCATTTACTACAGAGTGTCGCCTTGGAAAAAAATAAATAAATAAAACTACAGGGTGTCAGTTGCTGGTCTGCATTAAATTCCATCTTCAGACCATATGGTGTACTAGTTGCTCCAAGTATCCCTTTATTAGGTACAATATATAGTCAATTAGAATGTGAAACTTTAATAATTTAGTGGTCAAAATAACCAATGATGTTAATTTATTAATTAATTTACTCTCACTCTCTCTTCTTCATGGGCTACATACGGCTGAAACTTGGCCTGGGTTAGCATGACACCAAGGGTAAGTGATGATCCACAATCCGGCCTATCTTAGCTGTCAACGATCTTGCCTCTGAACTGAGTGGCAGGGACCTGAAACGGAGGGAGAGAAGAAGCTCCGGGGAGAACCCGGTGTAAGGGCTCTGAAGCTCAAGTTAGAGTCTTTCAAAGGCAAGATAGACCAGATAGCGCAAAGTTAGCATACCTCGTTCTTGGGGGGTAGGAGCCTTTTATAACCACCTCGCGCACTCACTTCCAGGCTTCCGTCAGATCGGGCATGATTATTTCTGAGCTCCTGCCAGTTCGGATGTCATTTCCTCTGGCCAGACAGAACCGTCACTGCTCCTTTTGTCGAAGCCGTCTCTGCGGCTAGTAACGACGGTGGCAAGTGGTGGTAGCAGGAGGCCGTTTGAAGTGCGGCTGTCAGGTGTCAGATCCCAAATCAGTCAGGTGCATCGCCCTTGGATACGGATGTCCTTGGTGTCAGGTACGTTTGGTCAGCCTGGTGTTTCGAAAGTGAAGTGCTGGAGTGGCGAGCGAGATGTCTTGAGTTCGGTTTGGGGAGTGTTCCGAGCTGCCATGGGCCAGCTCGGGTCACAGCTTTGTGAGGCTTGGGACCCGAGATAGTTCGTGCTCCTTGCAGGGAGCTCGGGTTCTCAGTAGGGAGCTCGGACTCTTAATAGGGAGCTCGGACTCCCAGTAGGGAACTCGGACTCTTGGTAGGGAGCTCGGGCTCCTATTAGAGCGGTCTGGTGGAGTTCGGGCTCAGTAGTGAGCTTGGACCGTTACTTTCGGTGCTCGTTTTGGGCGCTCTGCTGTCCCGAGTTGCTTGCTTTTGCCACGTGTCGGGTGATTGCGAGGTCGGGCCAAATTCCCCTTCATCAATTGCCCCCCACTCCCTGCGACAAGGGTCCTGTCTTGGCGCGGGGAGTTCGTAAGGTAGCAGGAGGGTTTTGGTCCGTACTGAGGGCGCTCGCTTTAATTTAATTTTCAAAAAAGGGCGTGCGTTTGGGAGACGTGATGGTAGTCGTTCGGGAGTTGTGCTGCAGATGCTTTTATTGCGAGGAGACGTATGCCGACACCCTGTCAGTTTCGAGAAGATGCGTGATGACACCTGTCCTTTGACAGGACGTGCGCGACGCCTCGTCAGTTTCGGAAAGACGTGCGTTGGTCGGCTTCGGAAAACATGCGGTTTAGCGCGGCTGTGGGCCGTTGGATTGGCTTCGATCTGGGCCGTCGCTTTCCGGCCGCTGTGGATATAAATAGCGCGAGGGGGGGCGTCCTTGCTACTGTACCTCTTGAGCTCGCGCCTAAGTTTCAGTTCGCGTCCAGGCTCTTCAGCTCGCGTCCCAGGTTCCTTGCTTGTTCGAGCTTTCGTGGTCTACTTCAGCCTTCTTCCCGGGTGAGTGCTCTTGGAATCCCGTTCCATTCCCTGATGTCTAGTTCGGAGGGTTCAGACAGTTCAAGCGGGTCTGATGCAGGTTCTACGAACCAATTTGCGTCCCCCGGTAGTTCAAGTGAGCCCGACGTAGGTCCTGAGGAAGGGGTTGAACCTACAGGCCGAGGTGCCTCGGGTAGGTCGGCGTCCACCTCCCGTCGTGGCCGGGTTTTAGATCAGTTCGGCCCTTCGACTATGACGCCTGAGGGACTTCAATCCCTCATAGACTACTACAACTTGCCCGAGGAGCACACCTACTTCATCGCTACGGGTAGCTTCCCTTGGGAACACGGTCCTGATGAGATCGTGATTTTCCGGGAGCAGCTTGCTGCGGGGTTGCGACTGCCTTTTCATCCTCTTCTCGTCGAGGTTCTAAACCACTTCAGTGTGACGGTCGACCAGCTTCACCCGAACTCCATTAGGAATTTAGTGGGGACGATCTCCTTGTTCTGTGACGAGAACTTTCCTTTGGATCTGGAGATTTTCTCCTCTATTTTAATGTTGAAAAAGCAAGCGGGTCCCCTTCCCGGGCGTAGGCAGGCATACTACCTATCTCCTCGTCCAGGCTTCAAGCTCTTACACGGACTCCCTAATAAGGTCCCGGCGTGGAAGCAGGACTATTTCGGGGTGCGAAGTGCGCTGGGGTGGCCGTTTCAGACCGGCTGGGGGATGGCCACTCCCGACTCCGGCATCACACTCGATAAGGAGACGGCGAAGGGCCTCTGGCAATGGGCGCGGCTTGGGCAGGAGTGTCAACGGTATCTGACGGAGGCCAAGCTTATTGTTGCTGGCCTGAGTTCGGGTGCGATCCTGTCTTGCTCTCCTTTTACGTGTCTTACTGATGCCGAACTCCTTTTTGCAGGTACGATGGACTCTCGAGGGACCCGAGGTGGGCACTTGTTCCAGGGCATGAAGAGGAGAAAACGGGTGGCTAAGCGAGCTCGCACCGAACCACCCCAGGGTGCGGAGCCTGAGGTGCCGGACTATCCGGCGGAGGATCAGCCTTTGGAGCCCGAGATGGTTCCTCCTATGCAGGAGCCGGCGGGGGCTCCTTATGCCGAAACCACACACACAGGGGCTCCCGCTTACTCCGAGTCTGCCCATACGCGAGCTAGGCCGTCGGGCTCGGAGGCCCCGGGGGACTTTAGGAGTGTGTTGTCGCCTGTTCACGCTCTTCAACGGAGTAAGGAGGCCATGTTTCCCGAGGAAGTCGCGGCGTGGACCGAGCTCCCTCTGCACCAAGTGGCCTGCCGTGCCGTTACTCATGCCATGGTGGTAAGTGCTCCCTTCTTTAGAGTTCTTCGGCCTTTATTCTTCTATTCGTTCCTTTGATCCCGTTTCCCTTTGATAGGTGAACTCTTCTATTCACGCCTTGGCGAACCAGGTGGAGAGGTGCTCGAGGCAGGCGCGAGCTGCCGAGGAGGCTGCTCGAACTGTCGAGGAGGCTGCTCGTGCTGCCGAGGAGGCTGCTCACCTCGCACGGTCTAGGCAGGCGAGGTCTCAAAGAGATGCCGAGGCCATGGGAGTGGTGGTGAAGCATATGGCGGAATTGAAGCTGGACCTGCAGCATCAGGTCGAGTATCTTTAGGAGGATATTAGGGAGAGGACTCAGATCTTCTCTCAAGGCATCGAACACGCGAAGAAGAAAGCTGTCAGTGATTATATTGCTTCGCCGGATTTCGATGATCTGATGGTGGACTCCTACAGGAGGGGTTTCAAGCTAAGCCGGTGGATGATCTGGAATACGTACCCCGAGCTCGATACTAGCGCCATATCCACTTTGCACATTACTCAAGAGATGGCTAATGCTGCGGATGCCGAATCGGACTCCGAGGGGGAGGCAGGTCCTTCGGGTGTTGTCGAAGTGGCTTCTGATAATGATGAAGTAGCCCCTGGCTTGTGAAATGGCTTTTTGTTTAAGTGGCTTCTGATAATGTACTCAAGAAATGAAATGTACACCTTTTATCTGAAATGAAATGACTTTTTGTTAAGTGCTGGTTGTCTTGTCTTCGAGCTGCGTTTTTTGCCGAACTGACCATTTCGGTCCTTCAATTCATTTTCTACCTAGGCTTCGGGGTACTTGCCTTGGTGGTTTATAGGTAGTATCTTCTTAAGTTGATGACGTTCCATGCCCGGGGTACTTGTTTCCCTTCTAGGGTTTCGAGCTCGTATGCCCCCCCACCGAGTGTTTTCTTCACTCTGTAGGGTCCTTCCCAGTTTGGTCCAAGTTTCCCTACGCCGGGTTCGGGCACCATGACCTTACGGAGAACCAGGTCGCCGATGCGGAAGTTCCTCTTCTTTACTCACGCGTTATAATACCGAGCTACCTTTTGTTGGTAGGCCGCAGTTCGGATGTGCGCGAGGTCTCTCACTTCGTCCAGTAGGTCGAGGTTGGTGCGTAACTCGCCCTTGTTTGTCTGTTCGTCGTACGCTTCTTGTCACAGCATAGGCACTTCGATTTCCGCTGGGATCACCGCCTCGGTGCCGTAGGTGAGGTTAAAGGGGGTCTCTCCTGTGGCATTTTTTTCCGTGGTTCGGTGAGCCCATAGAACACTTGGTAGTTCGTCTGCCCACAAACCTTTGGCTCGGTCTAATCGTGCTTTCAGTCCGCAGAGGATGGCTCTGTTCATTACCTCTGTTTGGCCATTTGCCTGCGGGTGTGCGACCGACGTGAAGTTCTGACTAATTCTCATACTTTGGCACCATTCTTGGAACTTGATATCTTCGAACTGTTTGCCGTTGTCGGAGATCAGTACCCGAGGTAGCCCGAAGCGACATACAATGTTCTTCCAAAAGAAGTTCTGTATGTTTCAGGCTGTAACTATTGCCAGGGGTTCAACTTCTATCCACTTTGTGAAGTAATCTACTGCCACCACTAGGAATTTTCTCCCGCCTGTCGCAGGTGAGAATGGCCCCAGGAGGTCGATGCCCCATTGGGCGAAGGGCCATGGGCTGGTGAGGTATTTGAGGTCGGCAGCGGGCTGATGGTGGATGTTGGCATGCTTCTGACACTTGTCGCATTTTCTAACGAGCTCGATTGCCTCTGTCTTCATCGTTGGCCAGTAGTATCCTTGTCGAAGTGCTTTTTGGGCGAGGGCTCTGCCCCCCAGGTGTTCTCCGCACAAGCCTTCATGAGTGTCGCGGAGTACCAACCCGGCTTCGGCTGGGCGCAAGCATCGCAGTTAGGGGAGCGTGTAGGATCGTCGGTACAACCGTTCGTCTATCATGACGTATTTGGCTGTCTGGCGCTGCACCCTCTTGGCTGCGTTGCGGTCCGCGGGGAGGGTTCCGTCTAGCAGGAAGCTCGCGAGTGGGTCGATCCAGCTCGGCTCTGCTTCAGTGACGGGAGCGACCTCTTCTGCCCCACCGAGAATGCTGGGCCGAGGTAAGTCCTCTACGTACACGGTTCTCCTGGCGTTGTGGCTCGTGCTAGCTAGTCGGGCCAGGGCGTCGGCCTCAGCGTTCTCTGACCTCGGGATTTGCTTGATGAAGTGTGACTGAAAGTTGAGTAGAGCCTCCTTTACTTTTGCCAAATATGCAATCATTGTGTGCTCGCGCGCTTCGTATTCGCCTGTAACTTGGTTGACCACGAGCTGGGAATCACTGCAGATAACCATGTGCTTCGCTCCAACCTTGTGCGCTAGGTTTAGCCCGGCTATCAGTGCCTCGTACTCCGCCTGGTTGTTGGATGCCGCGAACTCAAAGCGTAGTGCGTATTCCAGCTTTGTTCCGTTCGGGCCGCGTAGCACTATTCCAGCCCCGCTGCCTTGTTGGTTCGAGGAGCCATCTACATGAAAGATCCAGGGCTCCTCATCCCAGTTCGCGCTTGGTCTAACCAGGAGGGATGCTACACTGGCTGCTACTTCACGGGGTTCGGACTCGTTTGGCTTGGGAGCTCCGAGCTCGCCCGAACTGGGGATCTCGGGCTCGACCGGCTCAGGGGCTTCGAGGCTAAACGTGCATTCTACGATAAAATCTGTCAAGGCTTGGGCCTTAATGGCAGTTCTTGGCTTGTACTGGAGATCGTACTCGCTGAGTTCGATGGCCCACTTCGTCAGTCGGCCGGAAACCTCGGGTTTGAGCAAAACTTGTCTCAGAGGTTTGTCGGTCAGGACGATGACGGTGTGAGCCTGGAAGTACGGGCGGAGTTTCCGTGCTGCTATCACCAGTGCGTACGCTAGCTTTTCTATCTGCGGGTACCTTGTCTCTGCTCCCTGCAAGATTTTACTAACCTAATATATGGGTCGTTGGACCTGGTCTGCTTCCTTTACTAGTACCGAACTGACCACCTCGTCGCTAGCCGAGAGGTACAATTCTAAGACTTCGCCTTCCTCGGGCCGAGCTAAGGTTGGCACACCGGCGAGGTAACCTTTTAGCTCGTCAAACGCGAGCTGGCAGTCTTGGGTCCACTCGAACCCTTTGCTTTTGATTTTTTTGAAGAAGGGTAGGCAGCGATCTGCCGACTTGGACATGAAGCGGCTTAGAGTGGCTATGCGGCCGTTTAGCCTCTGAACTTCTTTTACTTTCTGGGGTGGTCTCATATCTAGGATGGCTTTTATCTTGTCCGGGTTGGCCTCGATACCGCGCCGATTGACAACGTAGCCTAGGAATTTGCTCGAGGTGACGCCAAAGACACATTTGTTGGGGTTCAATTTCATGCTAAACCGACGCATGATTTGGAAGACAGAGTCCAAGTCTTTTATTAGTTCTTGTGAAAACCGTGTCTTGACGACCATGTCGTCTACATAACACTCTATCTTTGTGCCAATCAGAGGCCGAAACAGCCTATTTACAAGTCTTTGGATGGTCGCCCCAGCATTTTTTAACCCGAAGGGCATGACCTTGTAACAGTACAGACCGAACTTGGTTATGAAGTTGGTTTTTTCCTCGTCGGACTGGTCCATCCGGATTTGGTTGTAGCCTGAGTAGGCATCCAGGAAGCTTAGCAATTCATGTCCCGAGGTCGCGTCCACTAGGTGGTCGATCCTAGGAAGGGGGAAGCAGTCTTTCGGGCCAGCTCGGTTCAGGTCGGTGTACTCGACGCACATGCGCCACTTGCTGTTCGCCTTTTTCACTAACACAGGGTTGGCCACCCAGCTCGGGTAATGGACTTCCCTTATGAAGTCTGCCGCGAGGAGCTTCTCGACTTCCTCGTCGACCGCCTTCCAGCGCTCTGGGGCTAAGTTCCGTTTCTTCTGCCTAACGGGTCTGACTAAAGGGTCAGTGTTAAGTTTGTGAGTTATAAGGTCAGGGTCAATACCGGGCATATCGGCACGGACCATGCAAAAATATCTAAATTTTGAAGTAAAAAACTTACTAGTTCGGTCCGTATGGGTTCTTTGACGGAAGCACCGATCTGGAGTGTGCGAGCTAGGTCCGTAGGCGAGGTTGGAATAGCGACTGTTTCCTCTGTGGGCGAGGCTCGTTCTTCGCCTTGTTCCGCGGGCCGCTCCAGATCGAGGTCGCCGGCTGCCTTGGTCTTTCCCTTTAGGGCGGCAACGTAGCACTTGCGGGACTCGAGCTGGTCGCCTCGCGCTACCCCCACACCGAAGTCCGTAGGGAACTTCATGGCCAAATAGTAGGTGGAGACCACCGCTCGTAGGATATGCGTGATTGGCCGCCATATTATGGCATTGTATGGGGAGGGGGTCGCGACCACCAGGAAGTCGTGGTTGAGTCTGACCACATAAGGCCACGTGCCGACTTCCACAGGTACCGTTATTTTTTCGAGGGGCCTGACTTCCTCTCCGCTAAAGCCCACCAGGGGAGTGTTTGCGGGCTTTAGTTTGCCCCTCGGCAGCTGTAGCCAATCAAACGCTGATTTGAAGAGGATGTCCGCCGAGCTGCCCGAATCTACGAGTATGCGTCTGACCTCGAAGTCGCTGATCCTTAGCTTAATGACAAGCGCGTCATCGTGGGGGTAGCGAACTCCTCGCGCGTCGTCTTCCGTGAAGAGGATTGGCTCTTCGGTCTTTGGCCTTTTCGGAGGGTTCTGCTCGAGGACCGCTTCGCGAACTGAAGTCTGGGCCGCTGCCGATGTACACCCCGCTACCACCGAACCTCCCACAATTACATGGATGGTTCCCCGAATTGGTCTCTCTACCGGAGGCTGTCGCTGCAACGGTTCGGCAGGCCTGCTGCTAGATTCGGGGGCGTCCTTTTCATGCTCGCCTGGCCGATCCGCTTTATTGTTATTATTGTTGTGCTGTACAAAGTTTCTCAAGTATCCGCGACGGATGAGCCCCTCTATTTCGTCTCGGAGATTATTGCACTGCTCGGTACTGTGACCATGGTCCCTATGGAAACTACAATACAAATTCTTGTTTCTTTCGTTCGGATTTCCCTTTAGGCGAGGTGGCCATTTCACGTACGGGGCGTCCTTGATCGTCATTAAGATCTCGGTCTGCCTTGTGTTCAGTGGCGTGTAATCCATCCGAACTGGTAGGGGAGCTCGGAACGACTGGTTCGGTTTTGGGTCCCGGGCCGGGTTTCTTCGGTCGGCTGAGTTAGAGGGCTCGCCATCCCTCTTTCTTTTCTCGTTTCCGCCCTCGGTTTGTTGGTTGATTTCCTCCTCCGTCCTCATGAACTTGTCCGCGAGCTTGAGAAACTCGGCCACGGTCGCGGGCTGGTTAGCTACCATGTGCCATTTGAACTCTTTGTGCATCACCCCTCTTTTTGCTGCCGCGAGCTGCACCGCGGGGTCTAACCGCGATATCTGTAAGCATGCTTCGTTGAATCGTTTGATGTAGCCCCGTATGGGTTCTCCTTCCCTTTGGACTACCCCGAAGATGCTTTCCTCTGCTCTGGGGCACCGTTTGCTGGTGACAAAGTGTGCAGTGAAGACTTGCACGAACTGAGCCCAACACTTTATCGACCCGGGGGCCAGGTTCCTGTATCAAGTGCGGGCTACCCCCCTGAGAGTGGTGGTGAAAGCCACGCACATGCATGATTCGTTGGCTCTGGCGATGTGCATTTGGGACTGGAAAGCGTCAACGTGGTCGTTGGGGTCGAAGGACCCGTCATACTTGTCTAGAGGTGGGAGCTTGAAATCTCTAGGCAAGGGGACTGCCAGGAGTTCTGATGCGAGGGGGGAAGGAACTGAGAGAATCGGGGCAACTCCTACCTCGTCCGAGCTCGTCTCGCCTTTGCCTCTGAGCTCTGACATGACGCGGGTGGCGGTTCGTCGACCTCGACGGCACCTTTGCTGTTGAGTGGGCCTTGTACTGGCGCGGCTGGCCTCCGTGTTGCCAAGCTCGATGGGCCCGGAGTGCTGGTAGTCCGCTGCTGCCAGTGCGCCGAATCGGTTTTCCACGAGTGGGAACTCCGGTTTGGAGCCCCGAGGTGCCGATCTCGCGGGCGAGGTTCCCGACCCGCCTACGAGCTGCGAGGTGGGGATGACTTTTCTCTCTCTCCGGCCTGGGGACGAGGCCTGGCTGTTTGGGGGGTTCTAGGGCCTGGAGGCCTTTCCTTGGTGGGGGCGCCCATCCTGCGGAGAGGCCTTGACCGGCTTCGGAGCAGGGTGGCGAGGTGGAAGTAGTGGTTGGTTCGGTGGCAGTTGGGGGAACTACTGTTGATAGTGATACTGGGAGAGGTTGTGCAACACTTGGTGCTGGTGAAGCTGGTGGTGCTGGAATTGTTGCATCTAGGCTTGCATTGCTCGCATGCACTGCATCAGGTCGTACAACCGATTTTGGCTAGCTGCCAGGGGGACGGCGGTTGGTTCAGCGAAGGTAGTCTCGATGGGGAGAGGAAAGGGGATGTTTGTGGCAGGAAGGTTTACAGGCGCCACTGCTTGTGGCGTATTCAGATTGGGAATTCCGTCCACCGAGAGGGGGATGGTGAACTGCCCAACACACACCACGAGAACTTGAGGCTGTTCCCCGGTGGTGTTTGTCTCTATGCCGCGTCCGACGTTGCTGGAAGAGGCCATGAGTGTTGAGTTTTTCAAAGAAGAAGAAAGGGGTATGAAAGTTTTGGAGGGAGGCCTTTTGAAGCTTTCCCACAGACGGCGCCAATTGATGATGCACAATCCGGCCGATCTTAGCTGTCAAAGATCTTGCCTCTGAACTGAGTGGCAGGGACCTGAAACGAAGGGAGAGAAGAAGCTCCGGGGAGAACCCGGCGTAAGGGCTCCGAAGCTCAAGTTAGAATCTTTCAAAGGAAAGATAGACCAGATAGCGCAAAGTTAGCATACCTCGTTCTTGGGGGGTAGGAGCCTTTTATAACCACCTTGCACTCACTTCCAGGCTTCCGTCAAATTGGGCATGATTATTTCTGAGCTCCTGCCAGTTCGGATGTCATTTCCTCTAGCCGGACAGAACCGTCACTGCTCCTTTTGTCGGAGTCGTCTCTGCGGCTAGTAACAACGGTGGCAAGTGGCGGTAGCAGGAGGCCGTTTGATGTGCGGCTGTCAGGCGTCAGATCCCAAATCAGTCAGGTGCGTCGCCCTTGGATACGGACGTCCTTGGTGTCAGGTACGCTTGGTCAGCCTGGTGTTTCGGAAGCGAAGTGCTGGAGTGGCGAGCGAGATGTCTTGAGTTCGGTTTGGGGAGTGTTCCGAGCTGCCATGGGCCAGCTCGGGTTACAGCTTTGTGAGGCTTGGGACCCGAGATAGTTCGTGCTCCTTGTAGGGAGCTCGGGTTCTCAGTAGGGAGCTCGGACTCCCAGTAGGGAGCTTGGACTCCTAGTAGGGAGCTCGGACTCTTGGTAGGGAGCTCGGGCTCCTATTAGAGCGGTCTAGTGGAGTTTGGGCTCAGTAGTGAGCTTGGACCGTTACTTTCGGTGCTCGTTTTGGGCGCTCTGCTGTCCCGAGTTGCTTGCTTTTTCCACGTATCAGGTGATTGCGAGGTCGGGCCAAATTCCCCTTCATCACTAAGGGTTAAGATTGACTTTTGCCAATTCGTCTGACCTGAACCCGATTTTACCATTACTGTTATACATATGTATTATTAGCCATATCCATTTCATAATTCCTAACTTTAATGATAAATTGTCAGTAGCGATCTTCATTTCCATAATTTTATGTTTTACTATTATTAATTTCATGATTTTAGACTTTTAAATAATATATCCATTAATAATTCATAATAGATTCTAGTCATTTAAATATTGAAAATATTCGTTTTTGCACCAAAACAATAAATGAAAGTATTAAACATGTAAATATTAATAAAAATATGGCCATAAAAGTTCAGTTTAGGTTTCTTAATCAATGATTAAGAGAATTTAAGAGATTTTATCAGATTTTTAGAGGATAGGACAGATCTGGTTGAGCCCAGCCCAACCCAAAGTTAACTTTGGTTAGATTAGGATTAGGGTTGAAGGTTCAAAATCTGAGGCTGGGTAAGGATTGACCTCAATCTGATTTAACCTTGCTCAACTTGCATCCCTGCTACAACAGACTTTATCAACTTGAAGAATAACTAACAATTTCAATTTACTTTTGGTTGTCTTTTTTCAATGATAGAGAATCACTATTAATTTATTGCTTTGGTATGTGATAAGGACAGCTATATCATGAGATTTTGATTGGTCAAAGATTTTCTGATATTATGTCTTTTCAGTATCATAGATCTTTCCTAATAACTAATATCTTTATAAAAAACAACTGTTTTGTTGGATAAGGTATTAAAAAGCTTTGGTTGAATTTACTTGATTTAAGCTTTTTAAAAGATTTCTCTATTCATTTGCATATGACTAGCACCAAGGTTTAAAGTATCGATATGTCTGATATATCAGTATGGGCGAATCGGTACAGCTTTTGATGTTTTTTGTTTTTTTATTTTTTTTTTGCAACCAGCTCAGGGGGACCAGTTTAGGGCTCCTCCACCCCCTGAACCAGTCAGACCCCCAATACACCCACTGTAGGAGTGTATCGGAGGGGTCTTGGAATGATACATATTGACTGATACGGACTGATACACATCGATACTTTAAACCTTGATTAGCACCAAGGAACCTTGAATTTTCTGATCTCATGCGTCCTGTTCAACTGTGTTTGTTCTATAATCCACAACGGTGATGGATTAATGTTTCTGAATTTTTGAAGTATCCTATAACAGTATATAAATAATTTTTCTTGTCACACCATATAATCAAAATTGAGCGAATCGTCTTTAAGAAGAATTCGGTTTCGTTCATTGCAAAGTCTGTTCGAACAGCCTTACATTGAGAATATCTTTGTATTTGGATGCTAAGATATTCTTTAGAAGAGATTGTTGCCTTGTTAGAACGGTGTGAGCATGGGCTTACACTGACCGAAGTCGAACTCCTTTTAAGAGCCGTGGGTTTCTGGCTTGCAGCTGCTATCACCTTGTCGGTCACAAGTGGATAACAAATTCGCGTGGTGTGATTGGATGTATAGCTTTTACGTACAGCTAGTTTTCACGGCTGCACTACAGTATAACATGCATGAACCTCAGTTGAAAAACTTGGGGTAAAAATCCCAAATTGTTCAAATCGGTTAGATGAATCTTCAATTGTGCATCTAGAGGCCAAAATGGTGAACACGGATAGCATTCAACAGCACATTAAAAAACTAACATCCAATTCCTTTCTATATCATAAATAACAATAGTTTTTATTTCTACGCTTATTTTTATTTTATATGATGAAGAAGTAGTAACGTAGACAGCTTCCTTTCTTGGTCTGTTGTAACAATACTGGATAAGACACTTACCACCTCTTGATGGGATGATAATGTCATAATAATAGGAATCACTGAATTGCTAGGACATCTCACAAGAAAGAGAAACTGGAAAGAGCTCACGGTCACAAGCTCACAGCTAACTTCGGAAATTTCGGGGAAGAAAAAACAAAAAAAGGATTCATGACCCCACTCCCCGCTGCTTATTTCCTCCAAGATCTATAATTAATGATAAGATGATCATAACCATCTGGTCCAATCTATTAAATTCTCTTCAAGGCTATGGCTATTGGCTGGTGGTCCATTCTGGTTAGTGTCATATCCATTTTTTACTACAGCTCAGTTTGGAAAGAGTACAAATACAAATATGTACACTAAAAATACATACAAATAATTGTAATTTACTGCATGGCTTATGGTACCATATATTAGTTTTTAATTTTACAGAATAATTAAATTTTATGTAAATATACACGGTAAAGAAAAAAAAAAAAAAAAAAAAACCTTGCCTGTCATGTAAAATGGGTTGTACTATGAATAAATATGAATGATGAGTGTCTCATTAAAAATCATGGTAAAGGTTGCAAACCATTAATGAGATTGGTGCTTTTGTGCTCGGCCGTGAGATACTGACGTATCGTCTTTTTTAGAACCTTCAGGTTTCCGGGCCCAAATTGGTGCTTGATCAGGTCCATATCGATAATCATAGAAAAGTTCTTCACTAGCCTCAATATGCTCCTTAGCATAAATGCCAACTCGATGATCTCCAGCTACCAGCATTACCTGTACAGACAAATATGCACCCAATAAAGGAAACTAAATTCTGGGATCATGTAGCTAAAAGCTGCATTGCATACCTTTGCATAACAATTAGGGTTTGATGAATGATTTGCAAATTTCAGCTTGTCTCCTTTGCGATATGCATCAAGAACATACTGTCAATAAGGGAAACCAATCCTGAGATCTTGTATATGAAATTACACTAGAATATGACTCTTTAAGATAAATGATCTACTCTGTTAACAAAAAATAGAAACTCTTTGGTACCTAGAGGCAATAATAGAAGCCGATAAAAAGATTACTAAACTAGAACTCACCAAAAAGACGAAATCACAAGTTTAGGCCTATAATGGATGCATTTTTGCAGCTCATTTAAGTATTCATAGTGAGAATCTTTTTTTTTTTTGTTAATTCCATTAAATGTTTGGCTCATGTTTCCAAGTTGCAACTATTGGTGTTGCATGGACTCAGTAGTTTCATCAATGAAGTTAGAGAGGGTAATTAGAACATTTTGCAAAAATGATAGTACAAGGAAATTGTATTTAGAATTTAAGAACTTAAAACCATGGATAATGAAAAAGAATTTTACACTCTACAAGTACAAAGAAAAAAAAAAGAATGAAGCCTAAAAATATAAATCTGTCAATAAAAAATCAATGCCATGTTTGGTTGCTTAGAAAATGAGTGGGGATGAGAATTTTGAACTTTTCTCAGAGACAGATGATTGATTGGTTTGAGAAAGTGATATGGCACAAAAACAAGATTTTCTTGTGTAAAAATTTCCTTACAAGTTCCAGGGCATTTTTCCCTTAAAAACCTTTCTGAAAAGTAAGAAAGCTGAGTATTTGCGAAATGGGTTGATTGGACTACTGATGGCAAGTTTTTTTATCATTTGCTTTACTTTAATTACAAACTAAACATCTATACGAAAATAAAACTTTTCCTTCATTTTCTTTTATCATCTTTTTTCTTCTAATTTCGTTTGACTTTCATATGTTTTCTTTGCAATCAAATGAAGACTAAGGTAAGAAAGAAGCCTGTTGATCTCAAACCTGGCACTAGGGAAAAAATCAAAAGCTTCCTACTCCAAGATATAGAATGAAAAACTGAAAACTTGAGAAGCTTAACATCTACTTTGAAGATACAGAAGCAGGTGAACATCACTTACCTGATCATTCAAGTCAAAAAGGAATGATGAATTTGCACGGTCATAAATCTTCCCACGCTTATCTGCTTCCTGGTGGGAGATCAATTCACCAGTGTATTCTCCAAGATAATCATTTTTGTTAACAGGATTCTGAAATCATGATAACCATAATTTGTGTGAATAACTAGCAAACAAAAATACAAAACAGAGAGTTGCTCTGTCTTATCACCTTTATGAATGCTCCCCATCCAGCAACATCAGATCTCCCCAAGAGTATCTGGAAATTGGGTAGCAGAAGTTACACATGTTAAACCTTTATTTTATTAATTTAGTAAACAGAAAAATCTAGAGCTTCTCACTCTCTGCTGTTGCTTTAGAAGGAGACTCATATTCCCACATTGATAACCATCAACTCGTTGTGGTGGCTGACCTAATGAACCATCTCCACAGCTGCACAAAGTATTAAGTTATTGTATTAAAAAAAAAAAAACATCGTTAGAAGGAATTCCCTACAATGAGATTTAAAAGAATAAAATCTCATTTCAATGGGTAATCATATGACTTGTATATCATATGGACTCAAAGTCTAAACATGAAACTCCTAATCTTCTACCAATATACATCTTCCCTTATTTTCTTGCATTCTTTCTCTCTTTGGTAGGATAGGGGTAAGTGGATGTTGTTGGTTTTTGAGCTGCAGTCATGTCAAAATCTTCTGATTTCACCAAATTAACAATTACTACCTAAAGGAAAACTGATGGAATGATCATGAACCAATGCTTAAAGTCTAATCAAAAGTAAAGTTGAAGTATCTGGCTTTCTTAGTTGGTAAATTTGGAAATGTAGATAAGATAGGCCAAGCTCCAGAATTCTGACATTGCCAGAAGCCACTTGCCAACCTCCCTAGGAAAAATCTATTATGCCAATAGATTTTGACAAGCCAACTTATTGAATTCACAGTACATTATAGAAGGAAAAATATCATTGATATTTTATCAAATAAACTTTATATACAAGTGCTCTAGAAAGATTATGATGTCAAGTTGAGAGTTCCATCTATGAGGATGCTGAAAAGGATAGATTGAAAACATAGCTTTACATGGGATATGTTTGATGAACAGTGACCTAGTCATGTAGCCAACCTAGTTATGACATGGCTTAATTGAGTTGATTTGCATCTCACCGTCATATCCCAAATGAAATGCTGGAACTCATTTGCCAAATTGAGGTATGGTCGTATGGATGTCAAAATCAGAGGCTGCAGAATTGAGCAGTGTAGCCAAGCTTGATATTTGGCTAAACAGATTTTTTTGTTGGTATCTTATACAGTTCAGATTTGGAATTTTGGTTCTCGCAACCCTTAACTTTGCAAAAAAAGTGCCACTTTTGACCCTAAAGATTCAAAAGGGCTACTTTTGCCTCAAATTATGGTGAAAAGGCCCTTTTTAAGGCAAAAACAAACAATGTTAGAGATGTCATTGATCGTTCCGCTAAACAAATAATAAAATAATAAGGCTTACTGATGTGGCACCGCTCAAGTAAAAAAAATGGAAAATTATAGGTGGGTTCCACTCAAAACTCCCACCCATTTAAATGTGACCAAGAATAAAAAATTAATTGTTTTTATTTAATATTAATAAATTATTAATAAAACAAAAATACTCTTCTTCTTTCTCTCCTTCCACCCAATCTCTTGTTCTCTACAACTAAACCACAAGACCACCGCCATTGAACACCTACACTGTTGAATTGGGGCTCATGAACCCAAATGCAGCTAGTTTCAAGAGAAATGGAGAATTCATATTCAAAGAACTCGCACTGTTTCAACTCACCATGCATTCTTCTTCTCACCCATCTGAAATCTTGAATTAGGGATTCAACATCGTTATTGAATCTATATTTTTCTTTATATAGGCATTGGTGGAATTCATGGCATAGATCAGAGGAAACAGAGTGGGCTTTGATCCTAACAAGTTGGTCCTCATTGTCAATGCAACTTCTTATAACGAGATGCTTATCTTTTGTCTTGTTGAATCCAGGAAAGCTTTCCTTCTTCCTACTCCATACAACCTAGTGTAAACTTTTTTTTCTTGTTTATTTGATGTTCTTCTTAGTTAGTTGATCATATAATATATTTGCTAATTAAAATGCAATGTATTAGCTCATTGTTCTTTTTTTGGATTCTTCTCATGTTCGACCAAGATCTTAAATGGCAAACCTAGGTTGAGATCATTCCGATACAATGTAACAACTCTAAAGGCTTCAGAATTACTCAATTTGCTCTAGACAAAGCTTATCAACAAGCCCAGAAACGTAATTTGAAGGTAATGGGGTCTTTATCATCAACCCTTCTTATCCTTTGGGTGTGACCATCAACAACGATGAGCTCAACCGCCTTATTAAATTTGTCACTGACAAAGAAATCCACTTAGTAAGCAATGGAGTTTATTCAGGAATAGTTTTCAACTTGTCGAGATTTGAAAGCACTGCAAAGGTTCTAATGGACAAAAGCCTTGAGGATACCTAAGCTTGGGACCGGGTCCATATCATCTATAGCCTGTCCAAGGATTTGTGTCTTCTTGGATTCTGAGTGGGTGCGATTTACTCTAATGACATCGCTTTAGTCTTAGCCCCAATACTCTCTCTACTCTGTCCTTCGCCGTGGGGCGACTATTGTGGAAAGAGCATGGTCATCCCAATACTCTCTCTCTCTCTCTCTCTCTCTCTCTCTCTCTCCTTCCACTCAATCCCATGCTCTCTGCAACTAAACCACAAGACCACCACCATTGAACCTATTATTGTCAAATTCCCAGTCTTTTGATTAGGCATTACATCATCCACAATGGCAACATTCTATAAAATGGCTGAAAATTAATATTAATTTCTTAACACCTGTTGCAACGCCAGTAACAAGTATTGAACAGGATGGTTGAGAAGTCAACAGCATTGTTTAGACTGGAGACTAGCATGTTGTGTCATTTTTAAAGATTCCTTTGGTTCTCTATAATAAAGTTTCTAGCGAACTTGATGTCGGAGAGGATGGCAGAACGAAAATACTAGGTTTGAGAAGAGATAAGTCCAAAACTTGACATTTTGATTGCGACTGAGACAAAAGTGACGTCATTAGAGTAAACATGCTCACTCAAAATCTAGGAAGATGCAGATCCTTGGATAGGCTATAGATGATGTGGACCTAGTCCCAAAGTTCAGTATCCTCAAGGTTTTTGCCCATTAGAACCTCTGCAGCGCTTACAAATCTCGGCGAGTCAAAGACTATTCCAGAATAAATTCCACCGCTTACTACGTGGATTTCTTTGTCAATGACAAAGTTAATAAGGTGGTTGAGCTCATCGATTGATGGTTGTGCCCAAAGGATTGGAAGGATTGGTGATGAGAACCCCTTTAACCTTCAAATTACGTTTCTGGGCTTGTTGATAAGCTTTGTCTAGAGCAAATTGAATAATTTGGAAGCCACTAAAGCTGTTACATAGTATTGGAACGATCTCAACCCCGCTTCACCATTTGAGATCTTGGTTGAACCTAAGAAGGATCCAAAAAATGAACAGTGAGCTACATATTGCATTTTAATTAGCAGATATATTATATGATTAACTAACTAAGAAGAACATCAAATAAACAAGAAGAAAAGTTTACCCTAGGTAGTATGGAGTAGGAAGAAGGAAAGCTCCCCTAGGTTCGAAATGACAAAAGATAAGCATCTTGTTAGCAAAAGTTGCACTGACAATGAGGACCAGATTGTTAGGATCAAAGTTTACTCTGTTTTCTCTGATCTTCACCATAAATTCCACTAATGCCTACATAAAGAAAAATGAAGATTCAATAGCGATGTTGCATCCCTAATTCAAGATTTCAAATGAGTGAGAGAAAGAATGCATGGTGAGTTAAAAATTTACTTTCTTAAAAGTTGGAAGGCCATGATAATCTTGAAATAGCGCAAGTTCTTTGAATACAGACTCTCCATTTCTCTTGAAACTAGCTGCATCTGAGTTGTTCACAAGCAATGATTCAACAACAATGGTCTTGTGGTTTAGTTGCAAAGAATAGGGGATTGGGTGGAAGGAGTGGAGAGAGAGAGAGAGAGGTGGGGATTTTAAGTGGGACTCACCTGTTATTTTTTCCCTTGAAATTACTTAAGTTGAAGGAGCCAGGTTATTTTTATTTTATTAATATTTCATTATTTTATTTATAAATTATTAATAATTCATAATTAAATAAAATAATTATTTTGTTTTTATTCTTGGTTACATGTAAATAGGTGGAAATTTTAAGTGGGACCCACTTGTAACTTTCCAATTTTTTGAATTAAGTAGTGTCACATCAACAAGCCTTATTATTTTATTATTTGTCTAACAGAATGACCAACAACATCTCTAACATCATTTGTATTTGCCTTAAAATGGCCTTTTCACCATAATTTGAGGGCAAAAATGGCCCCTTTGAAGCTTTAGGGTTAAAAGTGGCTTTTTTTTTTGCAAAGTTCAAGGGTTGTGAGAACCAAAAACCTTTATTTCAAGCTATATGCATAATCTTTTCTAGTTAAGTTTCCAAAAGAATGGGCACATGGATCACTGAACTATTGATCCCTAAAAGACATTGAAACAAGCATAATCCCCTGGTGAGCAACATAACCTGTCATATAGCCATGGTTTATTTATGACCATACTACAAAAGCATTTCCTTTTGTTGTCTAGGTAAGAGATAAGAAAAATAAAGAAAAAAATATAGCTAATCTACATGGTTGAAAATCCTTGGTTTTAAAGAGTCTAGAAATGCTTCAAGGATGGATACAAGAAGTTACATATCCATGAGAAATCTATGCATCAGTTGAAATTAAGTCTGAGAAACTTTAGTATTCGAGTTTGGCAATGATTTTCTATAGATTCAACCAAACGATTATGTGCAGTGAGTGAAACAATCAAATCCAGTCTCTCTGTTGTCTTGATATTTTACCATGGAATGCTGATAACATGACATCTTCAACAATTTGCTGGACAGTAACAAAATACTGTATACAGTGATTTATTGCAAAGAATTATCATTTACTTGATGAATTAGGATAAATTAACAAAACAAATGAAGCTGAAACCAACTCACGGATCAAAGGATTTAGAGATGCAAAGCTCATTACCTGACCCAACAATTCCTGCAAACATCTGGATCACATTCACGGCCAGCTGCAAAGCATGGGCACTGTCGGCTTCTGCACTGACTTTTGGCACAGTGGCACCCTCGAAACCGGTTTTTACAGCTCTTTGAGCACCTTTAAATTAGAAGAAACTCTTTGGATGAGTCAAATGCAATGACCTAACATTGTAGTACAACATGTGAAATTAACAGGTAGAAATAATATGTGGTTAGGTCTTGCATTTCACTCGATGTAATGTTTAATCAGTGGAATATTCAAAAACAAAGATGAGCATAAATTACATGAACTAGTGTAATTTCTCTAGGAAACTACCTCTGACCGAAATTAACATGAAACATCCTAAAAATCAAATTTGCATTTCCATAAACAAAATTCATCATTGTCATTCAAGCCTTATCCCAACTATATGGGGTCAGCTACATGAATCCTGTTTCGCCAGTCCATTCTGTTTAAAGCCATATCAATTGGTAAACTATTGGCGCTTAAATCATTTCTTACTACTTCTATCCATGTCCTTTTTGGTCTACCCCTTGCCCTTCTATCCCCTTCAACTTGTAACAAATCATTTCTTCTTACAAGTGTTGTTGATGGTCTTATGACCAAACCATCTTAGTCTACTTTCTCTCATTTTATCACCTATTAGAGCTACTCTTAAGTTCCTAGAAATGACTTCATTTCTGATCCTATCCTTTCTAGTTTTTCCGCTCATCCATCTTAGTATGCACATTTCTACCACACTCATTTTCTAGACATATTGTTTCTTGACTGACCAACACTCTTGATCCATACAACATAGTCGGCCTTACAACTGTTTTATAGAGTTTCCATTTTAATCTAGTGGTATATGCCTTTTACATAATACTCCACATGCACACCACCATTTTTCCCATCCTGCTCTAATTCTCTGGGCAGCAACATCCTCCTCAATCTCTACTTTGTTATGAATTATCAAACCAAGGTAACGATAAAGGTCACATTGAGTTATCTCTTGGTCTCTAATCCTAAGTATAACATGATTTGCACTCCCACTGTTATTAAATTTACATGCCATATATTCTGTTTTAGCCCTACTTACTTTAAAACCCCTTGTTTCTAAGGCATTTGCCCATAAGGCACAGTTTGGAAAGAGTACAAATGCAAATATGTAGAGTGCAAATACATACAAAATACAAGATTTTGCACTCTACATATTTGCATTTGTACTCCTTCCAAACTGAGCCTAAGCTTAATTTTGTATTTAATCCTTCATTAGTTTCATCAATTAACGTGATGTCATTACCAAACAACATGCACCATGGGACCTCCTCCTGAATATGTTTAGTCAATTCATACATGACCAGTGCTTCCATAAACAAAATTGTTAAAAGAAAATCTTGACATACCCACAGTATTTCTCGCAACAAGTTCCTTCTTGAAGACAAGGACACTGCTTTCCACACATAAACTGGCATCCACAAGGTGTATACTGTTTACATAATTGATGCTTTCCATCTGCAATTCTTTTGCGACTTGATGAATGGCCAGCAGACTTCCATGTGTATTTCAGTTTCCGTGCTCTTCCTCTTCTACGAAACAAACGTGATCTTGTTGGCATCTCTTGCTCCTAGTAAAAGTTCATACCAAATTAAGAACAAACCAGGAAAAAAATATGACAAAATCACAAGAAATAGCACGGATAAAGTAAACATATTAAAGGCCCTCTAATCCTGGAAAAGTGAATAATGGTTATTTATCAACCCTACCGGTCTATTTAACAAGTCTTCAGGAAAAAAACTACCTACTAAATTTAGAAAAGAGCTTCAGCAAAACAACTTCATTATTCTAACACAAGCCAAATGTCACAACAAATAGCAGCCACAAAGTTAACATTTTAAAGACCCTCCCAACCCTGCTGATAATAGTTATTTATCAACCCTACTAGTCTATTTAACAAATCTTCAGTAAATTCTCTTTAACCATTTAACTAGACAACTAATTTAAATAAACAAATAACGTGCAGAGAACAGGCAAAATTGAGATGGGAAAATCATTTTTTTTACCAGCACAAGATGATAGAATCATATTGATTCATGTGCATTGCCTGAAGCCAGATTAAGTGTGATATCTTAACATTTCAATAGTGAGAGGAACAATCTCTTTACAAATTTAGGTGCTTATATAGAAAAAAGAAATACAAATAAAAGGAGGGAAATTAGGATTTATATACCTATCACTGAGAATATGAACAGGGTTTACTGTGGAGTTAGCAGACTGTTCAATGAAGGGTATTCCATGGTAACTTCTATCCTATGATTAACTAACAGTAAAATTCAAATTTCCACTACTAATGTTGACTATTTTCAGTTTTTTTTTTTTTACTCCACAAGGTTTGAAGGTTTAAAGACTTGATTATGGCTATGAAGCAACTAGCCTAAACAACTAGGAAAAGTCAAAGATGATACAACTTGATTGAGTCCATTAAAACCTATGTTCTCCTTTTGAATAAGAAGGATGAAATAAAAAAAAAATGAAGACTGAAATTAGTCTCATAATCTTTATTATTCACTTGCACATAACCCTTGAAGGATAACTAGTCATTTAATTGCCTTTTCCAGTTCCTGAAAATAGATATTAAAGGTATACCATTATTATGGTATTTCACTATAAAAAGCAGACAACATACAATGAAGATATTACATGCATGGAACATAGAGAGCCAATCTTTAAGAATATATCATTACTATGATATTAAATTGTTCTGATCTGACAGAGCAAGTAACATATAATCCATATGCAATGACAATGCTATGCATAGAGAACACTGAAACTAATTAAATGAATACTTTAACCTATCTAACTTTGCCAGATCATCAGTTATTTACTTTGTTTATGAGTATCGTCAATTATTTACTTGTAACCTAACAATGAAACATGGCTTTCCTAAATGAAAAAAAAAAAAAAAAAGCAAAAGAAGAAGAAAAGAGATTGTTCCAGCACATACCATATTCTCGTTATCATCTTTATCATTGCTTTCCAAGCATGGACTTGGCAGATCTGCAGATTGGTGTGCCATTGCAGCTCCTTCCTTAAGCATGTAGGTGAATACCTCTATGCAGGTCTTCAAACCAGAGAGTAAATTCCTAGCTATGAGGCAACTGCAAAGCATGATTTGTAGATTAGGCATAAAAGAGATAGATGGGGCTTACACACAAAATTATATGATCAGAAGTCTTGGAGTAGCACAGACAGCCAGTATCATTCTCGAATAAGGAAAAACAATTATCCAGTAAGTCAATACATTTCATTTGCAAGAGACATGTGTTAGAATTTTCAGAACTAGTCTCGAAAATGCATAACTATAATCAACTATATCTAGTACGGTAATGCATAATTATGTTTTTATTCTGTTACTTCCATTGGAGATTGAGTTAGCAGTTTACTACTATGTAGAGATTTTAAAACAGTCGGATATCCAAGTTTCAACTTCTCATGTAAGAGATGCAGTACATTGTATCAGGCCTCCTACATTAGGTAAAATAGTAACAATATATTGAAGTTGTTGTTCCCTTGCCATATGCCTAAAGTAGCTACTGTTTTCGTATTTTGGAATTGCTATATCTTCTTTCTCTTGGTTTTCTAAGGAAACCTAGGGAACTTTACCATGAATTCAGGTCTTGGTTCAAACTCCATAGATGAAAATTTCTAAAACAATACCTTGCAGGGATTTGAATTGTAGTTTCCTAGTATCATTTTAACATAGAAATATACCTGTATAGCCACTTCAGTCCTGTTCTTCAATATATATGTGCATGCCTGTGAGTAGGTGGGATGTCAATCTGGGCATTGCTATCAATTCAGATGCACATAAAAGTTCTCGTTGTACCCATATTTCTTCAAAGCAAAGGTTATGAAAATTTGGTCATCGGGTATCATGTAGTGCACATACTGAAAACTGACACATCTAAACTCTAATTGAAATTGAAATTTTTCATAAATGTTATTTTTTATGATTAATTTTCATGAATTTTCCTTTTTACCTTTTCTTCTTGGTAACTCCACCAATGTGAGCTTATCTTACACTGCCAGTCCCAAGCCCAGATAAAGGAGGAGGGTTGTGTTAGGTTGGCAGATGGCAATAAAATGTTTGCCAAACTCTTATGGTCATGGATGGTGATGATGATAATGATCTTTTCTTCTTGGTCCTTTTGTGGACCTCCATAAAAATTCCCCTCTCATCTTCCTTTAAGTATAGAGTATCTATATCCAACGGGGAGGAGACCACCTAGCATCAAGGAATGCAACAAAAAAAGAAACAAAAAAACAAATACCATTTTCCAACTGACAAGAGACTAGTAAACAGTAGATAGTTTCACAAAAACAATTTCAAGATAGCGGAATAACAAAAGGAAAAACCAATGATTTCTTACCAATCAAAATAACTTAACCTGCCCTAATTTTATGGGCAGCGGCTCTTCAATGTTCAATCTCTCCTTCACCATGAATTATAAAATCAAGGTATCTCTCAGTTGCAAGTTTTAATTGTATCACCATTTCTATTCCTGATATTGCTAAGTTTGCACTACATATATTCCATTTCATCCTATCCATAAAACCTTTTGGTTCAAAAGCACCTGTCCACATGTATAATTTTGGATTTAATCCCACTTATACCAATGTTGTCCATTAGAAAATATGCACCATGGGACCTCCTCATATAAATTTCATTTAAGATTATTCTTGACTAGCATGTCCACTTGGAATATTTGCACCTCATTCACCAATCAATTTTTCTTTTTTACTTTAATGATTCTTCACAAACTCAAGGTTATCACCTTTCCTTGGATCCACAAGTAACAGTTGCTTTTCCCAAAGATCAAAGTACATAATACAATAACTCTAGAGAGCATACCATGTAATTATTTAGTTCTATATTATCAACAAATATGAACATGAAGGATGGAGGGGAAAAAAGAAAAGTGGAATGGATTAGATAAACTTAGAATTCTATACCTGTTTTTCCCAAATATCTCTATTCCCTTCAGGTACAATTCTTTCTCAATAGGTTTCCACTCAGAACCATTTAAAGTTCCGTCTTCATGTATTGCTCTGGAACTGGGAAATTGCTTTGTCAAAGGCCCTTCTACAGCATTATTTGTTTCATGTTCTATGTTCTCCTTATTCTCATCATATGCAACACTGCTAGGTAAAGTAATATTTTTCCAAGTATGCTCAAAAGATTCATTTAAACCACAGTCAGTGCTTGTTTGGGTTTGATTTTCATCAGGAGCTCCAGTAAGTGGATGCACAATATTGGCACTCAAACTGAAATCTGAATTTGGTACATCTGTTGTATTTGAAGATGATATTTTCTTCTGCTTCTTGACAGAAGAACTCTGGAAGTTGCTGGAATCTTGTGTTGACTCTTCTGGTGCTGTATTTCCATGCCTTGAGCGTTTCCCTAAATTTTCATGTGAAGATACTCCTAGAATAGATGTATCATTATCTAAAGCACCAAAAGAAACTTCTGGAGTATTATCATCTTGTGAAGAAACATTAGCAATCCCTTTCCCATCTTTGCATCTTTCATCAGTTCTGATGTCAGTGATATTATCATCAGGGCTAGAACTGGTATTAATCCTTTCTGATAAGTCTCTGGGTCCTTTTACCTGCAAGACAACTAAATTGAGTTAAACATGAGAAGTTACCAATAAAGGAAATATTAAATCAGTAACCAAAAAATTTAAATTTTATATTTCCATCTTGCTTTTCCCTCCACCAGTGTGAGCTTGTCTTGAACCGCTGATCCTAAGCTCGGATAAAGGAGGGTTGTGTCAGGTTGGCAGATGACATAAAACTTTTGCCAAATTTCTATGGTTATGGATCCTGAATTGTCTTTTCTGGTGAAATAGGATTCATGTAGCCAACCCCATATAGTTGGGTTAAGGCTTAGATGGCGATGATGATGATTTCCATTTTCCTTTTCCCACCTTTTCTGGATGAAAGATCCATGAGAATTTACAAGCATTTTTATAAAATGTGGTTCATGTAGATGTAGGACAAGCCCATGATTTCAGGCAGAATATATGATATAGAGGAAGTAAAGTGATAAACTAACCCAAGAATCAGCTCTATGGTTGTCTGAGTGTGGATTGATACCTAAAGGTCTATTATGAGTTAGTACGTAGTAGGGATTCTTTAATTCTTTAAGGAGTATTTCATTCCAGTCACCTTATAAATGTTTCTTTATTTATCAATGCATTCTGCTATTGTGATTTGTGATAGAATATTGGTCTCCAAAGGAGAACAAAATATCACCTAAGATCCTCTAAAATATTTACTAAGATGTTCAAATTGGATATCATATAACAAGAAATGTTTGTGGGGCCAACAATAGAGTTTTGTTTTTCTTTGTCAATTACTGGACCTTCATCATTCTCACCTGGCTTGAAAAAATTCATTCATGAATTTTCTTATGGAGGATAGATCTTTCTAGACAAAATCATTGGTTAGGAAATGAAATTACTTTGTCTATCCAATGAAGGGTACTAATACTCCTTGTGTTTTTTGAACTTGTTGAGCCTTCCAGGTCATCATGAAATGCCAACAATAAATAATCAGTAGATCAAGAGATGAAACCCATTTTTGGATTTTCTAGATTCTTGACATCTTCTGTAGCAATAAAATTCTGACATACAGAGGCATTATCATTGATATTGTAGATGATATTGAGAGTCTCTCCTTCAAAACTCAAGATTGACAACCTTTAGATTGAATATGTATTTGTTCACATGGTTCTGTGAGTGTTTAACTATACTTGCACCCATTAAGAGTGATCATTTCCAGCCCAGCCCAGAAATGTCTAGATCTTGGGCCTGGGCCCACAATATATATTATATATTTTAAAATATATAATATAATATATTTATAATATGAATATATATATATATGTATGTGTGCATGTTTTATTTTATTCTTTTGTGAATATATATATATATATATTTGCAAGTTGACACATGTCCACCAGTTAACTCGTAGAAGAGTGCATAGCTTATTCTCTTTGTTTAATTATTCTTATATAGGTGAATGCAAAATCTTCATTCTCATAACTAGTCAATGTGGGACCTTGAAAGTAGGGGTGATCATGGGTCAGGCCCAGGGCCCCGGGCTGGGTTTAGCACCAATTATAAAGGCTTCAACCTAGGCCCGGACCTGAACCTACACAAGACCGAGCTGGCCTTATGGGTTTCCCGGGTCTAATGAAAGATGATTTAAGGAATCATGGGCCAGGCCAGGAAGAACTTTGGACCCGTGGAATATAATGATAAAAATTTAATTATTTATAAAATTTTAAATTAAATAATATATAATACTTAAGAAATATTGCACAAGTCCAAGCTAGGCTAGACTTCGCTAGGCTTTGGACCTACTGCACAAAAAATAAGGCATGGGCCTTGCTTAATTCCTAGACTTAATTTGGCTTGGCTTACCTATTCTTTTATAGATGAAGGCCTTCATTCCCATACATTGCTCAAGAATGGGAAAAAGCCTTGTCTAGGGGGACAAATCTCAGACTTTTGACTCATGTGTTGACACATGAGTATATATATAATTTGTTATATATAATACATAATATAACACATTATAATGTAAAAACATTATGTATATTATATATTATATTATATTGTGGGCTGGGTCGGCCAGGTTTCCAGGTCAGGCCAAGAATGACCACCCCTGCTTGAAAGAACAAAGCAAGTTGAAATAGTTGGGAATGCAAGATAACATTCAAGGTCCCACATCGACTAATATGAAAAATGAAGGCTTTTCATTTGTCTATATAAGAAAAACAACCACAAGTGTTGGGTGGCCATATTTTTTGATGTCATAGGCCCAAAGCCCAGCTCAGCCTAGGTCTGTACAAACCTAGGCCCACCCCATGGTCAAGCCTAATGCCCAGAATATGAAATTTTACATTTAATTAGATATATATGTTTGGGAAAATTACTTAAACTATCCCTTAGGTTTTTGACAATTACTTAAAGTAGCCCTTTGGTTTCAAAAATTACTAAGTACCCCTATATAATGATGTATAATGAAAAATACTACCCCTCCATTAGGTGTCCATCACATTCCGTTTGCACCTGACTAGACAAGATATCTCTTATGGAGTTATGTGTCATTATTCAATTTATGCATCAACTACATACATCTCATCTAGAAGTCACTGAAAGATTCTTATCCTATCAAAAAGGGTCTCTAGAGTAACTTGTGGAACTTGGGTGTTGGATGCTTCTGAATTCTGATAAACCAACTACGATGGTCATTGCACGTAACATTCATGCACTCCCAAGCAAAGGTTCAAAGTATCGATACACATCAGCCCGTATCAGCCAATACGTATCGTGCCGGTGGCTTCCCGATACGCCCCTACAGGGGTTGTATCAGGTCAGACCATGGTTCAGAGGGTAGCCAGGACTTAAACCGACCCCACTGAACCGGTTTTGAAAAAAATAAATAAAACTTAAAAAAAAGCACCGATACTTTGAACCATGCTCCCAACTAATAATCTTTGTTAAAGACAGACCTAGGAAATATTTGAAGCTAATGTTTGCAGTTTTCTATTTTTGAAGAAGAAAACATTTGGGTCTACCATATGAAATAAAAGGGCAATATAATAAGAAAATTGAGGTCAACCGCAGAAACATTTTGGTCAGCATTTACAATTATACACAACCATCATGAAGTTTGCCATCTCAGTTTTCAAAAACAAAGAAATACCTGAAGATAGCACTGATCACCACAAGGTTTTCCATTTTCTTCATGTTCACCCCAATATGACCGCTTTTCACCCTGAAAGGAGACCTCCTATTAGGACAAATGAAAACAACTACCTACAGATTCCATGTAGGGAAAAGAATCTGCTTACTGGGATGACTAGATTTTGAGAACAACCATGCAGACGACAATCAAATACCTGTGGGATGAAAACCAGAACAGACAATAACTAACAGTGACAGTTAATGCCACAAATTAGACTGCAGAAATAAATCACTCTCTAACAAGTGGACCAACAATTTTCTGTGGCCAAGTACCAGACAGCGGCGGCAGAAAAGGTTATCAAAAGAATCTAAAGCAGCACTAAGGCTCTTCTCCAAAAGTAGACTCCTTTCAAATCCTCCTTGCACAGAATCTTGCATATTTTTGCTTGCTTTCTCATGATATTGCTCCATAAGTATGTTGTATCTTTCCTGCAAATCTCAGATGGTAGTATATATCTATTAGTATAAACAATTGTCGTAAAAAATGAATCAAGTAAATAGATAAATTATGATCTTTAAGTTGAAGTATTGAAGAAACCTCATCCATACTCATGAGGTTGAGGAAAGGAAGTCCCAAGTTTGCCAAATATTATTACCTGGACCTCAGTTGTTGTAGCCTCAATAAATTGGCTCAGAAGATTCAACACTTCCTGGTCTACCCCATGCTCCTGTAAGACGTTCCTGCAAAAGCCATGACAGGAAACAGAAAATGCTTATGACAATAAAAAGGATTCATATTACACAAGCATCTGCTAACAAAAGCTGAAGAATGGAAATGGGCATAAAGAAAAAGGATTAATAACAAGATATGAATTTGGGAGTGACAGAAGCAACAGTTCAATCAATAATAGAATAAACTTAAGCTCCATTTATAACAACAGAACAACATTGTCTTAGAACACACTCAAGTAAACTTCCATATGAGCTCATACTACCTTGTGGACCCAGTAGGTCAGAAGACGGAAGAAAGTTGATTGAGATGGTCTTATCATGTGAATAAAGAGCAATGGCTACACCACTGAGGAGTAATTTGGTGCAATAGGAAGGCCAGAAAATGCCTTAGATTGATGTAGTAAGTCACAAAGATTCTGAAACTTATTTGTTACTGGGATATGCCCTAGATATGTTGGATGGGCAAAGCAGGATTTATGTGGACAAACCCCAAATGCATGAGTCAAAGACTTAGTTGAGTTGAGTTAAACTCAATTTTCTCAAAACATTTCCTGAGCTTAGACATTTCAATGTTTTCTAAAATTTATATCACAATCTAGCTTATTTCTAATGTGGAGCATCATATGAACAGGAAAATGAAAATCCCTTGCCGCTGGTTTAAAAGCCAAATTAGATCAAATCATTAAGTGTTCAAATTACCAATAACTCTAATTTTCAGGCTAACCATTATATTATCACTTTCCAATATAAAAGTTTTTGTCAAGCAAATCACAGCTACCGGTTATACCACTAATCCCTGATCCAGAAGGTTACAATCCAATGGTAGTATTTAGCCTATAAAGACAAGACAACAATAGCTTCTTCCACTCTATAGTCTGTGTCTAAACATCCTTGAACATTTTCTTTTTAATTGTTAAATTAATTACAGCAATGACACCATGCTCAATATTTAGAATAGTTAACTACATTAATGACATAATGCTGCTATCATGGATCTAACGTGCCAATTGGATAGCTAACAATGGACAAATCACTTCAGAAGTCTGCGATCTGACTATGTTTCCAAAACATTGCTTACTATAATGCAAGTCTTTATATTTCAAGCACCTTACTGCCCCAAAGGTTCTGTTCTTCCCCTTAGAGAATATGTGACGCTTCAGATTATGATGACGTGCAACAACAGGACATGTTCATTTAATTTAGACAACGTATCAACTATTACAGGTATAAAGTTATGTTCCTTTAGCATTACAAGGAGCATGTATATGACACTACATGCCATTTAGGTCTGCCAACAGTCTGGGCCAACCCAGCTAACCTGAACCAACCCAATCCTATTACACAGGGCCAGGGTCTGCATGTTGAATTCCAATTATAATAAGGTGAGGATTGGTTTTACCTGTTCCGACCTGATTAAGATCGAAGCTTGATTTTGTTAAATACATATTATAATATATATTAGGATAGCATGTCAAAGATACCCCCAACATTTTATACATATTTTTCATGCCTTACCTGTGAGAACATCATAAAAGATGCCTAAATTCATCATTTTTAGGGCTTACATAAGATTTTATGAGAAGAAAGAACAAGATAATTAGCAGGTTTGCTGCCAAATTACTAAGCTAAAGGCCTGTAAACTATAATTGGGTCTTATTGGGTCAGACCTGATAAGCTCGATTAGGTTCTGAATCTAGTTCTTACAGAACCTATAGGATCTGCATCAGGACAGGATCTGTGTGCTTTCGGGTCAGGATGAGGTCTACCTTGACCCAACCCATTGACAGCTCTAATCATCTAAAGGAAAGAAATATAATAGAATAAAGAACATAAAATCATGCATTCTCAAGCAAAAGGTGAAAGGAAACAAAGATCATCAGCCCTGTCAGCAACAGAAAGGTATTTCTTCTAACAGAAAGTTCGATCTTTAATACTCAAGGATTTTGAGCTTATGCAAAGCAGTTATAGGTTAACTATTAAAGCAGAGTTCACAACTTGAGCCTTGAAATTGTTAGAATTAGTTGACAGGGGAATTATTGCCTTTTCCTTGTTATTTTTTCTCTCTTAGGTCTGCTGTAACTAATATAAGGGCATTGTTGTCATTTCAGCTTTAGTAAAATGTTAATACAAGCTGGGTCGACAGTAAGGAGGGGTGTGTGAGATTTCTCCTTGCTTGCCTTCCCTCTTTTTTTCTCCTTTTTCTTCTCTTTCCCTTCTCTTTCTCTTCCTATCTTCTCTTTCTTCTTTCTATCTTTCTCTTCAACTTTTCTTTTCTTTATTGAAGTTGGAACAGAAGTTAAACAACTTTTCTTTATTGAAGTTAAACAACTATCACCAGGAAAAGAAGGATAATTCCTAGTAGAAAAAGAACAAAACAAGTTCTGTTCCATTTTCATGCACATATGACCAGGTTTCTTGTTGATAATACAATGAACCAAGGATGAAACTGTAGCAAAGTAACATAAGCCACTTAGATCTTACCACAAAATCTGATCTTCACCTTCAGAGAACTCATGTTTCTCTTCCTCTGGTTCAGCAATATCTTCCTCACTATCACTACAGATCAGGGCTTCACTGCCACATGGATCATAGTAAATTTGTCTTCTCCCTAAGACTGATTGATCTTCAGCCATTCTCTGATTTCTGTGCTGTGTGAAGCAAATTTGAGAAAACAAGAAGAAGAAATAAAAAATTTATGGAAAATTAAGAGAAAAGGCAACCTGTCCAAGTAGGTAATCTATTTAGTGCAGAGTATAAATATAACAGTCCAAATAAAAATTGTTATAAAGTGTAGGAGATATGCACAATAGAACTTATAGTCAATGGGTAAAGGAAAAAAAATGCAAAATTCACAATAGATGTGTTATCTGCTAGTGTTTAAAATTTTAAAATTTCAATTACATTGCTCCCCTTTATAAGCTACTTGTTACTTATAAGGATCAATAGATTGCTCATGTCACTCTTATAATATTCATGATACAGCTATTCCTAGATTCTGTCCAATGCCACTAATTAAAATGCAGGAAACACTAGACCAAGAGTGAATGAGCAATCTTGTAATACTCATGATAAGCTATTACAGAACTGTGTCATACTTGTCCAAAAATATCCAAGTAGTATAAGGTGGAATCTTCTCGATTAAAGGAAGCCTGATAGCTGTTGAGGACAAAATTTCTTCATCATTAATGCAGTCCCTTTCTCCTGATCCCTGAGCAGACCCACTAAACTTACAAAGAGCATTCTCAGCTCTAAAAGAAAGCATGTCTTTTGACCCATTGTGCTCCATGAAATAGAAATCCTTCTTCAATGCTGCTGACTGAAGTTGGGAGGTGTGACATTGTAAAGTCTTTCTATTTCTTTCAAGCTTTTCCTACAAAATAAAACAAAAATCAACAAGAATCAATTACTGCTCACATGGAACAGACAGTGCAGCATCAGCTTATATGGTTCCTCTCCCTCCATTCACATTCAAAGTACACACAAAGACTGGCTTCAACACCAAAACAACCAAATTTTGAACCTCTTGGCTAAAGGTTTACATGATTGAGCAATGATAATGCTCAACCTATAAGAAGAACAAATATCGATACCATCTCTAGAAGGGGAACCAATATACATTAAGGTTGATAATACATATAGGAAAACAAGTACATACAACTTTCCATTGTTTTGCCAAAAGATATATATAGAATCCAATAATTGACTTACTCTAATTGAAGCAACTCTGGCGTTTTGAATCTCCTTTTTCAGTTGAGATATTCTGGATAATAACATCCCAAAAGTCTCATTTGTGTGTTCTTCAGATTTCTGTGAAGACATAAGAGATACCATATGATATGAATCCATGCTTAGTTTCCAATTATTTGATCTAGAAATCTAGGCAACTGAGCAAGACTTCGTGATTACAAATGGGTGAAAAGAAAAAACAAGGAATTGCTCTCTCTATAGTAATTCCAGTTAATATCATGCTGCAAGATTAATTTGGAAGGATAGCATGTCCTTTCAATGGCTTGACTACTAAATGCAAAAGTAATAAATTAAACTCCTGCATAATCCATGCCTCTGCTCATTTGATACAAATGTTGACTAGAAGTACAAAACAGTCTGGAGATAACCGATATCTGGCCATTTCACCATTAATTCGTGTAAAAACTATAAACCCTTCGCCCGTTTAAGCTATATATGATCAAGATTTGGAAATAAGTCAGGGCTTATAGGTACTAATATGAGTAGATGTCACATGAATTCCAACGAAATTCTGAATTATTTATTCATTTGATTCTCAAACAACTTCTTAAATAGAGACTTAAAGTCTAAAGGAGTAAAAACCTTCTTATTGAGATTATAGTTAAAACAAATTAATTGTCGATCAACTTGGGGGATTAAAGTATATCGAAAGGAATTGCCCCGCGTAAAATTATAATATAATTCGGATATCATATATAATTGAACAGAAATCATGAACCATCTCTTTACACTTATTTTCCCGATAGCATATGGTGTATCTATATTCTATAATCTAAGAAATCATGCGCACTCAGTTGAAGCAACGGAAAATAATTTCCTTTTTCTTTGTTCAAAATTTAATCGCCCAGTAAAACCGTGACAAGTTTGATTACATGAAACGCTAGTTCTTAACAAATTATTGATCCGGAAAGCCCGTAAGCCAAGAATTTCGATATTCTATTGCAATATTTTCTTCTAAGACACCGAAACAACTAACACTCGTCTTGAAACCATCGACTGAATTCTTACATTGATAACAAATCTCAGCAAAAAAATCAAGGAAACAAGAATCACAATCGCCAGCGTTGCATATTAATAGTATTTGGATTATAGATTCAATCAAACTTCTTTAAGAACTCGATGAATCGAAGGCAAAAAAAAACAGAGACAGAAATGCGCGGAAATAGGAAGAAAGTTTCCGGGAACAAAAGTAAAAATAAAAATAAAAAGAATCAACTGACTTTGATTCTTGATGCAGATTCGGTTGCTTTAGATGCCATGACGAATGCTCCCCTCTGTAGTCCGAACTTCGATCGACAGAGGGAGAGAGAGGAATGGAGAGAGGTGGGCGGAAGGGGAGGGGGAGGGGGAGGGAGGAGAACAGAGAGGTCAGAACTCGTAAAGCGTATAGGAGGAATATAGGGGTGTACTAAAGACAGTCGAGTGGATGCTTCATACTCGTGGCGCACTTTCAGAGGACCAAACTGTCGTGGTCCCACGATACGATCAGGTGACGGTGATGACTGATGACGAATTGACGATGGTTGGGTTTGGGTCATGAGAAACGATGGGTCACCCGACACCCGCGGGTGAAGAATTCGGATTTCGGATTTCATCCTCACTGCGACGTGGTTTTACCGTTTTAGGCTTGGATAATCGGATTAAAACCGTAAATCACAACCTTTGATGTATTGCAGTGGCCCCACCCTGACGTCACTGATTTAGGGTGGGGCCACTGATCTACATCGGAGCCTATGATCACTCACCGTTATGAGAGACAAATGCTCACAAACGCAAACCTACCCCGATTCATACGAGTACGAATTTGTTACCAATAAAACGCTCCCAACACTATTCTAATAAGCCACTACAGCCGTACATTGAGAACTTTCTTGGGAGATGTTCCCGATGTATGATACTTAATGGTTTGTTGGGCTTCATGTGATTACAAAATGGGAGTTCGGATCTCAGTTTTATGTATGCCGAGGTGTACTTCCAATTAAAATATCTTGCATTACACTAGGCCAAGGTTTAAAATTTTATCAGTTCGTATCGTCTGATACATTGCGGTTGAAGATCCGATACACGGAATATATCGAATCTGTATGTTTCGTGTATTATCGTTAGTATCGGTCCGAGACGAGCCTGATTTCGGGTATGTATGGGCAACTTGACTACTAAAAATCGCAAATAGAGGGCAAATGGATTTGAACCCTAGTCATTTATTTGTAAGGGCAAGAAGTCCACCACTATGGCACACTACAAGTGTTTGTCATATAAATTTGTATTTTAATTCTTAATTAAATTCGTTTGTTAGTGGATGATTATCAACAAAAGTTAAAATTCATCATTAAAAAATATAATAAATATCAATGATTAGAGGACCGGGCTAGACATCAACACAAAAAAGGGAGAGGTTCATAGGTTAGAGGTTTAACCGAGGTCAAATTGTGATGACGTAATATATTATATATTATATATATTAATATATAATATATAATATATATTATTATACATATATATAATATTAATATATAAAAATGTATATTATATATATTGGATTATAATATTATATATATAATATATTGAGGTGACCTTGGTTTCCGGAACAATATATGATTATAATATATATATATATATATATATATATATATATATATATATATATATATATTATACAATATTATAAATCATATATTGGATTCTAATATATTCAAATTATATAATTGTATTCTTTTATAATAAATATTTTATTTTAATTTCAATTTTTTATAAGACACCTGTAAACAAAAGGTCACTGCAATAGGACATCTAAGCAAAAAATTATGGCCTTTAGAATTTTGCATTAATGTACTAAAACAATTTAAAAAATCAGTTGTTTTTCTAAAACTATGACTGCTTCACTAGTTTTTGAGTTTGACTAGTCAGGTCAACACTTTTGGGAAATTTTTAACCTAATCTAGTCATGGTCCAACCGGTCCAATATGCCAATCAGTCCTATTTTCTAAAAAAGGTAAATATTAATACAAATTATATTAATTTTTTAAATACTATGGTATGTATCTATATAGAAACATTTTAATTCTTTTATCATTTTTCAACGGTTTCCAATTATGTTTCAATATTTCACACTTTGTATAAATCACTGAAATATGGATTTTTATGTTTTAATAGTTTATTTATAGTGATATAAAACTCATATTTATTGTAATTAACATAAGTTTTTAAGATTTATATGAGTTTCTTAGTGTATTTATGTGTATCTTAATTTTTCGTCTGTATCCATGCGTATCTTAAACGAATCTCAATACGTTTCTTAAAATTATCTCTACAATACACATTACGTTTCCAATACTTTAAACCTTGCACTAGGCATGATACTCCTACTCACATGTGCGAGCTCTACTAAATGACTATTGTTTTCCTGTGATATTTTCTAAACTTTAAAAAATAAAGTGAAAATTAGTTCGAGAGAAAAACAGAGGAGCAACATAGGAAATAAAAGGTTGCAGATGAAATCCTGGACGCCATTATGATTGGAGATTAAACATAGGGGAAAGCCATTGTTCCATGGTACCATCGTGGGCACTAATTAGTTTTTAGCGACTCGGACTTCGTTTTTTACAATGTTTTCAAAATCGGATTGGATCGCTTCACCCTAAAACCGGGAACTGGTCAACGAACTATTAATCCAGACAGTCGAACCATCAAACCATCGACCTGGACAATGATTTTTTGCCATTTTTTATTTTTTTAAATTTTTAATTTTTTTATCAGAGCAAGCCATCCATTCTGTCCAAACGGTCGAACCATTTGACTTGAGAATCAAACCCATAATGGTTCCTTATCTGGTCTAAAAAAGTCTTGATTTGTTTTAGTAATGGGTTCGACTATGATATGAAAAATATATGATGTCTGAAAAACTTATGACCAGTCAACTGGAATCATAAACGTAGTAGCCAATCAAGTGTTATTTATCAAAATTCATGGATGGATTTTGACTGAACAACTAAAAAAAATTACTTTCTTTCAAATTTTTTGGACCCTTGGTGCATCACACGACATTTGCACAAACTTGGTGGTAGTGACTAGTGAGTTGATTTTACTACCAGTTCTTGACGGGTCCAGGTCATTGGACCTAATGGAGTTAGATAAAGCCTGTTGAAAAGTTGGATGAAACTATGAAAGGGAAGATCCAGATCATTGCTGAACTAGAGGAAGGTAGTATTCAAATACAGATTATCTTCCAGCAACAGAAAATACACAAGCAGATGATCAACCGGTTGATTGAGAGGTATAATGTTAGAATGCAATAATTTCTGTGAAGGATTATGATGGGATTGACTTAGAATCCATTGTAATGGAGTTCATATTTTGAACTGATGTGCTAAGAGATTTTTTTTAACTGTTTTTTTTAATTTATTTATTTCTAAGCTCTCTGTTTTGGTAAGTGACCCTTAGGGGGCCTTGTTTTGGGGATTTATTTTTATTTATTTTTTTTTTGGGGGGGGTTTCAAATTTATGTAGGGGCCACGAAAAGCTTATTTTCCTCAGTGTCATTTACCCAAATGTGATACTTATCTCCCTGGTTGGTAATTTAGGGCCTGTTTGGTGCGTCTTTTTATGCGGTCTTTCGGCTGTTTACAAGTTGGAAGACCGAAAATTGGTCTGTTCTCGTTTGGCACGTGGAAGATCTAGCCACTAAAAGACGGGGCACCGAAAAGACGTGAGAAGCCCATTTTGAGCTGATTTTGGGAAGCTCCAAATGAAGTTTCTCGCATCTTTCGTGTTTTAATCTCGCGCGGAAAGACCCGAAACGACGCGTGCCCGCCAAATGGTCTTCGAGCTACCCAGGTCTTATGTCAAAAGCTCAATGTGTCTTTTGACTGTCAGAGCTACGAGAAGGTCTTCTCAAAAAGACTTGCCAAACGGGCCCTTAGTTTTCCCATCTTAAGGAAAGCTGTCAACACTTTGATGGGACAAAAATACCCCTTTTGATAATAGAATTTTTATGGATAAAATAGTCATTATTCTATTTACCCAAAAAATAAAAGAACATAGATAAATGCACTTACCCAGATAATTAACTTATCTTGGAAAGAATACAAATATAAACAATGCAAAAACTTATATTTTGTATTATTTTACATATTTTGCACTCTACATATCTATATCTGTATTTCTTCCAAACTGAGCTTTATTACTTGTAATGGAGGTAGGGAATTCATACCAGAATCTGCAGGTTTGGATACAAGGAGATTGCTTGATGGTGATTTCGCATATGAAAGGAAGCGCAGATGGAACAGCTTATAGATGGAGACAATTACTTCTTGATGCCATAGATTTTCTTCAGTCCCATGGTGTTATGGGATTTTCCCTTTTGACTAGGAATTTAAATGTTTTGGCTAATATTGTTGCTACAGGGTGCCTTGGAACAAATTGGTATGGAGATTGGGTTGGATGATGTCAATCATGCATCAAATACATTTTAATTAATTAAATTTATTTTTTGATGGTGGTTAAATTGGTAAATTTTTTCACTCATTATTGCAGGGACTTGGAATCAAATTTCGTGTTGTCACTGGAATTTGCGGGTTTATAGGTATGAACCGGATACTCCTATTGTATCCATAAATAAGAGGAATAGAAAAAAAAAAAAAAACTTTCATTAAATCTAGCCCATTTAAATAATCTCAATTATACAAGTATTACATGAAAATCTCTAAATATGAGAAAATCTATGATTCATTTAAGATATGATAAAAGCTTTGACCAATTAAAACTCCCCCATGAATTTTAATAAATACCACCTCCTGATTGCATACCACATTTATGAAACCGGGTCGATCAGTCACAAGTTTTTCGGATATCATGTCTTTAGTCGAACCAAAAAGAAATAGAGGCCAAGCAGTATAACATGTTAAAGTTAAACCTACGATTTTGGATTTTGGACCATCAGAAAAGGCCTCCTCAAATCAGTCAATGAATCTCAGCCATCCAAGTAGTGTATCAAAATTTCACCCGGCCCATCCAAAGATGTATCAAACCAATCCAAAGATTGAAGCCATCAAAAGGGGTTTCTTAATATGTTAGTGAATCAGTCTTGATCATTCAAGTAATATACAAGATTTTAACAAATCAAGGCCATCCAAATAATGTACCAACTCAATGCAAGAATCCAATCCGTTAAAGCATTCTTTTAGGGTAGTGGATTAACATCATCCATCTAAGTGATGTACCGATATTTTAGCCATAATCTAAAAAAAAAAAACTAAGTTGATATATCATTTGGATGTTTTATATTTATTATACTTTATGTTGTTTTTTTACATCAATTACTTAACCTTATTAATAAAATGTATTGAATGTCTAACATCAGCTTTGATATTATTTGTACTTTGTACATACTTGGATTGTCATTTGGAAAGGGTGTAAATGCAATAATATCATGGTTTTCAAAACCGGACCGGACCAGACAGTTGGACTCAGGTGATTGGTTCCTGCTTTTTCCCTAAAATCGGGATTTTCTCAAAAAAATGTTGATTTTGATCAATAAATCATTGACCTGAATGGTTAACCGTTCGAACCATTTAAACGGTTTTGACCGTTTTTTCACCTTATTTTTATTTTTTAATTTTTGTCAGAATAGGCTGACCGTTTGAACCCGATAACCGGACCCTGACCGATTCAATTTTAAAAACCATGAATAATACACGCTACAAATCATGACACCTCTGGTTTAGGTGCATGCAAAATGGGAAGAATGAAGAAGAGAACTGGGAGAGTGGGAGTGAGAGAGAGAGAGAGAGAGAGAGAGGGGGGGGGGGGGGTGGGGGGGGGGGGGGGGGGGGGGGGGGGGGGGGGGAGGGAAAAGGGAAAGGCACGGCGGGTGTCAGACAAGCTATTGTGGAAGTAGGAGGGATCACCGGTGTCAAAGGTCATCGGTGATTCGGTCGGAGGGCGGAGCGCCAAAGGCTGTTGGTCCTTTGGAGAAGAACGAAGAAGAGAACTCAGAACTGGGACTGGGAGAGTGGGAGTCTGAGAGAGAGAGAGAAGGAAAGAAAGGGAAAGGGAAGGGCACGGGTGTCAGTCTATCAGACAGGCTATTTTCCAGTCTGCCAGATTGGCGCGGGTGTCAAATTGTCAGATTGGCGAACTGAAAAGTCTCAGTTCATATTAGATTTAAAAAAAAAAACATAATATATATATCGGTCGGTTCAATTAATCGCCATTTTTTTAAATGGTTAACTAAAATTGAATCAAAACTATCGATTTTTTAAAAACATCGAACCGAAACTGAACCAACCAATAACCAAATTGGTCGGTTCAGTTTCAGTTAGTTTTTTCTCAGCTTTTTTTTTTTCTCAACCCTTATTTTATCTACATGCCATCAAAACACATTCCATTTTCATGGCTTAGATTAGTTGAAACTTTTGTACATCACTTGGATTTTCAAGATGAGCCGATTGGTTTTGAGGCACTACTTCAATAGTTTAGTTCTTTGCTCCATGATTTTTAATATATCTGACAATAGATATTATGATATGGTTTTCCAACCATCATAAACCTAAAACGGTCGAATAGCTTAGACAATTGGTTCGGTTTCACCCCCTAATCTCTCCTTTGCCAAAAAACTTTTGATTTGGTCAGCAATACACTGACCCATTGTTGATTTATTTGACTCAAACAATCAATCATTATTATCTTAATTAATTTTTAAATTGCAACAGACCGTCTGTTCAATTTAGAAGAAATACAAATGCAAATATAGAGTGTAAAAGTTTATATTTTATATTACTTTGTATGTATTCGTATAGTACATATGTACTCTTTTCAAAGAGATAAAAATTTACGGGGTAAAAAATAGTTTCGGCGGTACGTGGAATTTACCCGAAAAAAGAAAGAAGGGTTCGACTATGATATGACTACGAGATAACCAATGGGAACAAAATATGACTATGCAGAAGCCAATAGATGCATGACACGTTTGATATCGTTGAAAAGCCGATACACCGTCTGAATCATGGCCGTCAAATCTCCATCAGAATAGAAACGTGGCAAACGAAAAAAGAAACACGTCTATTGATCAATATATTTGGTCAGCACCTCCCTATAAAGGAGGACCTTTGCTCCCCGAGTCCCTCTGTTACAGGCTTTATCGCCGACGTCCGTCGTCCTCACTTCCGTCGTCCTCCCTTCCACGGCCAAATCGAAGGGTGTGTTCTATCTTACGCCATGGCGGAAGAGAAGTACAACCTGAAGAACCCAGCGGTGAAGAGGATCCTTCAGGAGGTGAAGGAGATGCAAGCAAACCCTTCCGATGATTTCATGAGCCTTCCTCTCGAGGTAACACCCTTCCAGACAGAACTTCTGCGATCCCCAGATCTCCTCCCCCGATCTGATAGGATTTCAAATTAATATCTCTGTTTATTATCCTTTTTCTTTTGTTTTTCGATTGGAAAAACTAATTTTGATTTTTGATGTTTCTATGTAACCGATTACAGGGATGTTTTTCCTTGTGGAACATTTCGAATTTTTTTTCCCTTTTTAACTAATTTTGGGAATGGTTCCTCTCTTGAGGCCGATGAGGTATGTTTTGAAAGTAAAGTGAGGTTCCGATTTTGGTTGGGAGCGTGATCAGAGTTTCATCCTTTGTTTTTGTCGTCTCTGGGGTTTCTTTTAAAAAATTTGTCACCGTCCCTTGACACAATCCAACTACAACGATTTTCATTTTTTTTCCGGTTAATTTGAGTTTTTACCTGAATTTAGGAGGCTCGACCATACGGTCCATACCATTAGGGAATTTGGGATTCGTATGGGTAACTAGGGATCTGATATTATAATCGGAATTTGAATTCCAAAGGAAAAAAAAGAGAGATGTAGCGTTGCAAGATATTGAATTGTCAATTTGTTTTTCTTATTGCAACTCCTGGTGGTTTTCAAAATCAGCTAATTTTGATATTATGTTGCCAGGAAAATATATTTGAGTGGCAATTCGCGATCAGAGGTCCCCGTGACACAGAGTTCGAGGGAGGAATCTATCACGGACGGATCCAATTGCCAGCAGAATATCCATTCCAACCTCCTGCATTTATGCTGTTAACTGTAATGACCCAACTCTCCACATGAAACTATTTAGGTTGATTCATCATCCAATAGTAGTAATAGAATTTACATGGGGTGTATTAGTCAACTTATTTGCATCCTATTTAATAATTTTTCATCAGATGATGTAACTTTTGAGTATTCTGTTTCCCTTTTCAGCCTAATGGTCGTTTTGAAACACAGACGAAGATTTGTCTAAGCATATCCAACCATCATCCGGAGCATTGGCAGCCATCTTGGAGCGGTAAATCACTCTCCTTTTTGAAACATTGTTATGGATGTATTTTAAAGAGTGGTGATTCTTTAGTAGCTCGCACACTGGAGCTGGATAAACCATATCTCTATCACTCATAAGCCTCAAAATTGAGTCACCAAGAAATTTGTTAGCTTTTAGTGATAATAGATGGCGTTTGGAATAGCACCCATTATATTTCTCATATAAAGTAGCATTGGAGCACCAAAAGTTCATAGTCTGGTTCATTAAATCCTCGGTTTACTGACTATACGAGCATGGTGCTATAGAGATTTCTTCATGGTCATCCTGCTGTTGTTTGAAGCTTTTGCCAAATGGCTAAGGTGACAGAGGACATCCACCAGAGTGATAACATCCTTTAGAAATGTGAGGGGTTGAAATTCTCAAACTGTTAAATGGTTTGGTCATGTGCATAGAAGATCATTTACAGCATCTGTTAGAAAAAGTGATCTGTTAGAAAAAGTGATCATTTAAGTGCCTAGAATTTAATGACAGATATTACACTGAGCAGAAATGAATGGTGTAATGTAGAAGACACTATATGGTTGGGACAAGGCTTAGATGAGGATGAGGATGATGATGAGAAAATTTCAAACTTCTAGATACTGGATCCATGAATGTTGTTTGGTTATTAAGCTTGCAATTGCCGCAGAAAAAGCACTTGCATTTTCATTATATTTATGTAGTATTCCTCAAATAGTGTTCATAAATCACATAAACATATAAGGCTATAAGCATTGATTGCATCTAAATTCTTGTCATGTGGTTAATATTCCACCGTTGTTTGCAGTGAGAACTGCTTTGGTAGCATTGATTGCATTCATGCCCACCAACCCAGATGGTGCACTGGGCTCATTGGATTACAAGAAGGAAGAAAGACGTGCATTAGCCATCAAATCTCGTGAAGCAGTCCCCAGATTTGGAACTCCAGAACGTCAGAAATTGATTGATGAGGTCAATTGATTACAAAACTTGGAATTTCCATGTATGAACATGTTGCTTGGTTTCTAATGCCCTCCCCCACTTACAAAGCTTTTTGACGGTGCAGATTCACCAGTGTATGTTAAGCAAGGCACCACCAATTCCGCAATTAAATGCCCCGCAGGCCTCGAATGAAGAAGAATCAACCGAGAAAGAAGCAGAGGCAGAGGTTAGCCCGCAAAATTCTGGTGCGGTAGCTGCAGCCGAGGGGGGTCATCCAAACCCAGAAGGTGATGATAGGATTGTGGAAGATGTGCGAGAGGTCCGAGTGAATGCTAATGCTGGCCCATTGAGAGTCAGCTTCAGCGCAGGTTTGAGGGTGTCAAGACGGATGCCTGCTGTTGACCCCAATGAGCAGCAGCAGTTGCAGAGGCAGGAAGTAAGAGTGCGGAAGCCCACTGATGATCGTATCTTTACGTGGGCTGCCATTGGCCTCACCATTGCTTTAGTGTTCCTTTTACTGAAGAAAATTTCCAGATCCAGCGGATACAGTGCTGGTTACGTGGAGAGATTGTAGATAGCAGAGACCTGGGGCGATGCAGACTGCAGAGGTGGAGCTATAACATTTTCTCGGCGAATTCCTATTTAGAGGGTTAAATAGAGAAAATGTATCCAAAATGCATGACATGTATTATATATCTCGTATGCTTATGCTTTCTCAAGTTTACATGTTAATAATATACATTGCAACTCGTTTCGCTACTGAGTTTGCGTTGGTGCAAACTGCAGAGGATAATTATCCTCCCTGTGTAAAAAAAAAAAAATCTCTCTTTAGTCTTAAGAAAAATGGTGCCAGTTGAATTTCAACATCACTGTTGAATACCTGTCTTTGTTAAGATCGATATATAATTGCCCAATGCACTTATTTACAGGTAATACTTTGAACATGAAAAAATATATATTATCCATATGGATCCACCCCCTTTTCATCTATTATGATCATGTTCAGGCTAAATTGAGGAGTGTTTAAAAGTAAGTGCTCTTACTTGATTAAGTGCTTATTTTGGGCCGGAGAACATCAACAAGCGATTTATTTGTTTATTTTTTAAAATAAGTACTTATTTTAAGTTAAAGATTTGGAGTTATTTTTAAGTGCTTATTTTCTTTGTAGCCTGTCTTGGCCCATCATGTATCATGTCATTTTGAAAGTATCTATACTATCTATAGAATAAGCATTTATTTTTAAGTGGATATTCAATAAACACTTATTTTTCAAATAAGCGCTCCCAGATACCTTTATATCTACAAAAAATTTATATTGCATGTTTGCAGTTTAAATTCTGTGACACAGACATTAGAGTAATTTTTAGTGTATTTAATTAATAAATATAATATTTTGATCAATTTTAGTTCAATTAATAAAGGCCATTCAATATCATTGTAGAATCTGATTATCTGATCTATTATACATTTGGGTTTGCAGCTATGTAGATTAGACATTTAGACCTTGTCAGCATCTTCATCCCCAGGACAGTGATCAGTACCCCTTTCATCAGGATACTGATCTGAAAATAAATAGTCCTTGACCAGTGAATTATAGTTTTCCTACAATAATCATAAAGAAAATTATCTTGTTTGGAAAGAGACTGGAACTACTAAGCACGTTAAATGGGCACTTGATAAATATTTTGACAACTGTCAAAAGTGGGTATTAATCTTTTTTAAGGATAGACCGGAGGTATTTTAAAGGACAGGTGTCGAAAAAAATTCGAAGTGTTCATTGCCAGGGGACCCAGGGGAACCATGACCCCCCATGGTCAGAAATAGACCTGTTCACGGGTCAGGCTTCGGACCTGACTTACATTGTGTTGGGCTCGGGCTTCAGGCCAGACCCATTCAAATTTTGGCAAAAGCCAAGCGTGAACTCAGCCTATGAACAGATCTACCCAGAAATCCCCACCATTAATACCATTTTTTCATGTAAATTCCTCCCTCCCCACCCCCCTAATTCGCTTTAGGTTTTGGCCCCCCCAATGAAAATTTACTGGCTCGGCCCCTGTGTCGTGCCTACATGATCCGAACTGCTCTTATGAACAACCGTCCAAACTTGATGGTTGCAGGTTTCGTTGGATTGAGCATCAAGGCAACAACTGCCAAAGTTGCGGACTTGCTTATGAGGATGAATTGGCCTGTGAAGCAGTAATAGAAACAAGAAATTGAAGAAATAGCAGGGTTGGTGTGTAGGAAAAGGGAGAAGAAGATGGTAGTAGGATTGGGGGTGAAGTTTAAGTATATATTGTGCAGTGGGAAGCTAAGACTACTTGATCATGGGAAAAATGAAAGAGAATGAGGTCTTAAGAAGGTATTATGCATTTACTGCAACGTGTATGTCTAATATCTCGTACAGAATTATGTTCCATGTGAAATCTCACTATATCATCATGTCAACTTCTTTTGAGTCTTTTGAACAAGTTTGAGAAGAGTGCAATTTGCAAATACAAGTATGTGTAAGCTAGGTTGTGAGACGATTTCTCCTCCTCCTCCTCCTTTCCCTCTTTTCTGCTTTCTTTCCTTCTGCTTGGTTGTTAACATTTTCATCGTGGACAGATTTTGGCCACAGAATCCAGAGATTTGCACTTAATTTGCACTACTTCAGTTCAACTAATTTTGATTCATATTTCATGATTCATCTTTCAAGTCATGACCGTGAAACTCGATGAATTTGATTGATACTTTTGTCATACATACTAGTGGAATATGGTTGGTTTTCTAACTCATTAATGAATTTGATTGATTCTTTTATTTGGCTAAAATTTCATTATTCATCCCCATGTCAAGAACAAATATTGCAGAGTATGTGACCGAAACAAGTATTATCCTATTTTGCGGGCATATAACGTTTATTATTTACAATGTTTCAAAAACCGATCCAGAATTAAAATCTTTTTGGCTATCGGTTTTCAGTTAAGCAATTCAACCATCCAATCCGAACAGATGATTCATTATAATTTAAAAAATACAAAAATAATTAAAATAAAAAACAGTCAAAACCGTTTTTCGGATCGATAATTTAAGCACCCAGATCAATGGGTCGATGATCAAGTCAATGGTTCTTGACAAAGAAATGGTTCAAGGGAAAGGATGGCAATTTCCCCCGTAAAACTGGGGGCTCGCCCTGCCCCAAATGGGGTGGGTTTTCCCCGACTTTAAACAAGGACGAGGCGGGGACGGGGAAAATAATTTTTCCCTGAACTGGGTATGGGACGGGGGCGGGTTTTGTATATAATTCCCCGAATCCACCCCAAATCCGAAGGTAAATTAGTAAAATATATCTAGGTTTAATATTGATATTTAAAATATCTCTAAATTTTTCCTAAAATTTTAAAATCCTAAGATACCATAATTTTATTTTTGAATTATCTATAAAAAGGTATTATAATTCAATTCTAAATACCCCAAAATTCTTATGTCTATGTATAAATTGTCCATAAAATAGATATTTTTTAAGTAATTGCTTTCGAACAGAAAAACTCAGGAATTCTCCATCCTCGATGGGGAATGAATGCCTCACCACCGGGGATAAGGCGGATACAGGGCAAGTATCGTGACTTTGGGGCAGAGACAGGGAGCAGGCCTGAACAGTTTTCTTGTCAAAGAGGACTAAGGCCGTAGCCCAGCGAAGAGAAGATAATTATTAGTATTTATTTATTATACACAGGACAGGAATCAAATGGACTTACAGAAATGAGAAATCCAATGTAATTAATGGTTAGTTAAGAATTCTCTTCTGAACTTAAAAATGAGTGATGGATTTAATAAGCATTCAATTATTTGTCACATTTCTGCTCTTATTTTGGGTGGTGAAGCATTTATTAATCCTAGTGTAATAGTGCTCCACCATCTCTCAGTCTTTCTCTGTGAATAGTGAACATTCTATTGAGCTGTGGGAGTGGAGGCATTAACATCTCATTAACTTGCTTCATGATCAGTGCATGCCCCACGCCCATATGCTCATCAGTCATCAATCGCCCATCAATGAGCTGGACCCCCACCACCTTCATCTCTTACCAATAATAATTCGCATCCTCTTAAATGCACACTTGCACACTACTTGGTGCTAATTGCCCTCTCTCCAACATGGTAACTCTCTAACTTCCATCCATCCAACTGGTAATAACTTTTTTTTTGCCACTTGGCTTTGTTTAAAAAAATTCTCGCACCCACTTGGCTCCCTCCAACATGCTGCTTAGTGCTTATTTGTCCATCACAGAGGAGTTGTTTGGTTCCATTGCTATTTATTTAATAATATTTTATATTTTATTTATTTTAAAAAATAAATTTTTATGTTTTTTTTGACAACTAGGCACATTAGACACCATCAAGCGTCACATAATCTCAATAGTGAAAAAATGCCTGGATGTGGGGGAAACATTTAGATGGTGTTTGGTATGGCTTATGTTTCTTTGATAAACGGTGCTGGTTCATTGCCATATAGGTGTTTGTACTAAAATGTTATTTGGTAAGTCTGTTAATAAATGTTTATTTCGATTTACGTGCAAGTCAACCGTTGGGAGAAGTTTCATTTTAACATTTCCCCCGACACCAAGGTGTTTATTTATTGTTCCACTTATGTGGTGACGAATGGTGCCTAGCTGTCAACAAACAATAGAAAAACTTACCAACCACTTTTCTTTGGTTTCAAAGACAAATCAAGTACAAACGTTTTTTAAACAAATAGAAGCCATACCACATATCCTCTAAAATGAAGCTTTCTCCTAACAAATGGCTCTCACACAAATCAAGACAAATGTTTATTTAATTAGCGATTTCACCTAATAACATTTCAGGAGAAACACATGTGATACTGAATTAGCATCGTTTTTCAAATAAATGACAATAGAACCAAATACCATCTAAGATGCTCATAGGATGTAAGCATTCATCATTTAAGAAAGATGAAGATGAGTTTGGATTGGCTCCCTATAGAGTGCATCTACACATGCCCCATAACATATCTCGATGTGCACCAGAAACATTTACAGTACTTGTCATGGGAGATATTCCCAATGCACAATTGGGATATTCTATGTGGCTTGTGTAGGGCATACTCAGTAGGGAGCCGATGCGAATTCGGTGGAGATTTGTCATTTGATATGATCCATTAACATCTCTCTTTCATCCTACTTTGTCTCATTTTTCTAAACCTTCATCACTCCATAATCCATCTTCTTAAGAACACTCCCGTGCTAAAAAAAAGAATAAATTGCATATTAATATCGTGTACTTTGGGGCTAGTCTCACTTTAGTACTCGAGCTTCAAAATGTTCCATTGTAATACTTGAACTCTAAAAAGCTGTCAATTTAATTTTCAAATGGAATGTGAAAGGGCATAAATATCCTTTGAATTTTGAATAGGTGAGAGGAACATAATTTTGAAATGGACAAAACAGCCTTGTTTAAATCCTTTGTTCACTTTATGCCCTAACCTTTTTGTCGAAGAACCAGTTTATCCCACCTGAGAACTATACGAAGAAGATGATGTCATTTTCTCGGAGAAGAGGGATTTAAATCGCCATCATTGTAATCCTTTCTTCAATTATTAAATTTATAATAAAGGGGGTTTTAGACCGCCATTGTTGCTATAGAAGACGAGTAATTCTTGATCTCACCAAGGTAAAAAGGTCTCAAAAACCTTAAAAAGGATAGATACTAAACCAACGGTTTTTGAGGAGTTGAATCTTCTGCTAACAAAATAAGTTCCAACCCTCAACTAATAACACAACACACCCCATCATAAGATTGGGACCCGCCATGTATGAAATGTGCGGTGTGAGATCATGTTGATAGAAGGTTAGAACGTATTTTGTTGATAGGTGATCTGTACTCGTTTTTGAGAATTCAGATACTCTAGTGGGACATTTTGAAGTTTAGGGACTAAAATAAAATTAACTCCAAAATATAGGGTACTAATATGCAATTTAATAAAAAAGTTCTCTTTATATTGATTATTTTTTAATTTTTATATTTTGATTATTCACAAGTCTCTTGTACACCTGTGCAGATATACGAGCTCTCCGGCCACTATAAAAATAATAATAACAAGGAAAGAGATGGGAAGAAAGGCTTTGCCTTCGAAGCCCCGAAATAATGACTTTTGGATCCAACATCCGTGCATTTTGCACAAAACGGCAAAATAAACACCAGTTTAGGTGTTTTTGGGGTTGGGTTTCAGGTTTCTAGTCCGGTCCGAGTAGGGAGGTCCGCTCCCCTCCTATCCAGTATCCAGATTCCAGTTTCCACCCAAAAAAGAAATTAGTTAAATAAATGATGATATATGATAGTCACCCTATTCCTACCTCAGCTCAAACTCATGGTGCAATGGTGCTCCAGCTCCACCATGAACATCATTGATTCAACTAACACGCTGACGCTACCAACTATATTTGCTTGCATCAGCACACTGGACCCACATCTCTATTCAGACGGCCAGGATCGTCTGATCTGTGCTGGTCATGATTGAGTTCTTCAATTGAATCATCAGAGAGAGAGAGAGAGAGAGTACGTTGATTATTTGTAAGTTGAAACTACGGTTGTTTTTTTGATAGGCTATAGCTTTTGTGTTAAATGAGATTGAAAAAGAAGAGAAAGCAACTTGGGCTTTGTCATCTCTTGTCTCCCCTCTCTCTCTCTCTCTCTTGATTAATTAATTGGAACTCTGCTTTGATTCCATTTCTTTATCACCTTCTCTGTAACTCCCATCTCTATCTTTTCGCCATCTCCCTCTCTGTTTGATAATCAGATTTTTTTATACTTCAAGCCAGAAGCAAAGAAGAAATAAAATAAGATCCATGGGAGAAGAGACTGCTGTAAACAAGTTACAGGAACAAGGACAAGAAGAAGAAGAAAAAGAAAGCCAGAAGAGATCTACAATAGATACTGCTTCTTCTTATGCAAAAGCAAATTCCAAGCCTTCAAAAGACAAGAAAATAGAAAACCAAGCATCCAAAAGAAGGTGGGTGTGTTTTCTTTTCTTTTCTTTTCTTTTTTAACTTGGCAAGTGGCTCACCAATGTTCTTTTAGTTTCAAAATTTTTTGCTTGGGTTTGCTTTTGGAAGATACTGTAAGGCTGAATTTCTTCCATTTCTTTCTTGCCAAGTGATCCAGTAGAATTTATGCATGTCTTTTGTAATCATGATAGGAAGGTGGTTCAGAAGACTGTGGTCACAGTGAGAATAGAAGCAAATTCTGACAGACAGAAAAGTGAAGGGCCACCTTCTGATTTTTGGTGCTGGAGGAAATATGGACAGAAACCCATCAAAGGATCTCCTTACCCAAGGTATGTCTCCTTTTGCTTTCTTTTTCCCTCTTCCTTCTTAAGATGTCATGATTTCTCATGCAAACTCTCTTACAATTGTCTATCAACTTCTTTCTCATCTTCTCCTTCTAAACTTCATTTTAGGGAAAAACATTAAAAATACAAGCTTTGGTTTTTAGTTTTTGATTTTCTCCTGGTGATGCCTTAATCCCAAATCATGGTAGACATACTTTATATGGGTTTTAGGATCTTTTTTTTTTCTGCTTCCTTTTCTTCTCTCCTTTTTTCTATAGGAAATCTCCAAGCATATTGCTCTCATGAGCTAAAGCAAAAAAGTGTTGTTGAATTGTCTCTGATGCAGTACTTTAAATTCTCATTCCAAGTCAAATTTCACATTGAGGAACATTAAGAAATTAAATCTTATTGTCTCCTTTTCCCATTCGATTTCTTACAGGGGCTATTATAGGTGCAGCACATCTAAGGGTTGTTCAGCTAAAAAGCAAGTAGAGAGATGTAGAACGGATGCTTCAATGCTCATCATAACCTACACCTCCAGCCATAACCATCCAGGTCCTGATCTCCACACTATCGACCCAAACCAACAATCACAACCAACCCCAGAAAGTCAGCCCACTGAGGAACTCCCTGCCACCATACTACAACAACAACAACAACAGACAATTACTAGTGAGGAAGAGGAAGATGCCCAAGAAAACCATCTCCAATACTCCCAATCTCCTATGGATTGCTCACAGGACAACCCCGCCAAGCAGGAAGAAGACCCTTCAACAACAGAACCAGAGAAGACCCAAAACTCATTAAATCTCCTCTTTGATGAAAATAATCCTCTCTCCTTTCCCCCTCTTATGACATTCCCAACCTCCAAAGCGGAAGAAAATGACTTCTTTGATGAGCTTGAAGAGCTACCCATATCTTCATCTTTAAGTGGCATCATGAGGAGTAATTTCTTTGATGAAAGGATCCTTATTCTTCCATTCTGAGAGCATTTAAGCAAATGTAGCAGAAATGCTCAGATATCATATTAATTATCATAGAGCACTAGTGTATGTCTTTGATTGTAACTTTTATTTGTTTATTGAAAAGGAGGAAAGAAGTGACTCTTCTCTGGGCTGAGATTCTGAGAATTAACATAAAAAAGTGGAATAGTTTGGGATCAAATGGTTACGAATATCGACAAATGGGAGATCCAAGGAGACACTGTGAAGTGCACCGAGGAGGTAACGGTGGAGGATATTGAATGGTCCTCCGTGTTTTGTGCTTTTTGGTAGAAAAGAGAAGATAAATGCCACGAAATTCATGAGGTGGCTGGCTTCCCGAATCCTGATTACTACTATTGCAGTTCTTCAGATTGGGGACTCGATTCTCAAGACACGAGCACTCTTTGTCTCTATCCTCCCTACGTTTGGGGAAAATTTTGGCCGTCTATATTCGATAGCTCAAGGTGCCAGCTACCTTTGCTGGTAAATAGGGGTGTCAATTGGACTGGGTTTCGTCCAATTCAATCCAGTCCAATGTGAGCCCATTACAAATGACCAGGTCCAATTCAGTCCATTAAAATATTTTGGATCATTTTGGATGTTTGGACAGTCTAATCCATTTAATTTAATTTTAATTTAGATTATTTTTAACCCAAACCTGATTCATTGACACCTATATTCTTATATTCTATTGTCTCAATCCAATCCAATCCAATATAAATTCATTATGATGGATTAAGTCCAATTTAATGTTTGGACTGACAATTTGTTTAATTTTATTTTAATTTAAATTATTTTTAACCCAAACCTGATCCATTGGCACCTATATTCTTATCTTCTATTGTCTCAATCCAACCCAATCCACTATAAAATCATTATGATAGACCAAGTCCAATTCAATCCAATAAATACTTTAGACTATTAAGTCTGAACCGGTCTAATTCAATATGTTTTATTGGTCCATCCAATCCATCCAAATTGATTTTGATTTGGACGGGATCCAACACAAAATTGGTCCATTAACACCTCTACCGGTAAAATCTCTCTAGCCAGTCATAACGGAGACCTGGGATCTGAGTCCTGCCTTCAACAGGGTTGAGGGGATTTAGGAGTTTTGGGAGCGAGGTACCTGAATGGGTGCCTGTTTGGAAAGGCTTTAACGTAGTGGCTTCTAACTTTGAAAGATGGACCCCACATAAAAAGCTTATAAACAATGTTTGGTGAAAACCCCAAAAGCCAAAAATACGCTTTCATTGAGACAAGAAAGTGACTTTCCAGTGAAACTGCTTTTAGTATAACTTCTTCAAAGCGGCTCAATGAAAGCAGTTCAGTCGAAGCTGAAGCCCTTACAAACGGGCCCTAGGTATTTATTCTCTAACATGCCTCTCACGACTTGGGATCTCTTGTCAACAAAACACATCCCAACAACCTAACAACATGATCTCCTCACTTTGAGACTGCGACCCACCATAAAAGTGGGACCCACCGTGCATGAAACGTGTGGTGTCAGATGATGTTGGGAGGATATGAAACGTATTTTGTCGGCAAATGATTCGGATTACACTCATGCAAAAGTTCATCAGGCTTGAAGTATGAACAAACACAGATCCATCCCTATCTTGTACTGAAATCAATTAATTATAACGCGGGTGACAAGGATCGAACGCTAAATCACTTAACTAAATAAGCTCCGATACCATCTTAAGAAACCGTTTAACATAAAACCTTAAGCTGTTTGGTGAAATACCTAAATAGGTATTTATTCTCATTGTACAATGAGTATTACACTAAGCATTTGCTCCAAAACTTCACACTGGTTGCCTTGTTGTGAGGCCTCACTCGGTTGAATCACTGTATCACCATTCTTGGGTTGTCATCTCAATTACAAACTTGAGCAATAGTAGAAAAAAGAGGTTGAATTAATCTTGTTTTGCAAGGATGAAATCCTGCAGGTACAAAATCAATTGCTCAAGTTAAAAAAAAAACAAAAAATCTTATCTTTTGATTGCCTCAGGGCGGGGGAATTGATGAAATAGAGCTTCCAAGTAGGTCCACACTCCATTGATTGCACAATGTATGAGGAACTAGAAAATGAAATGCGTCATCTCCCTCTTTTTTTTTTCTTTTTTGTTTTGTTTGCAATAGGGATAAACCGTGAAGTAAATGCCAAACTGAAAAGATATTGATTAAGATGCCACCCCAAAACAAAAAACAAAAACAATCGTTAGTGAGAGAAGAGCTGGAAATTGCCAGGCACAAGCACAATTTGTTGCAAGGTTGTAAGGTTGGGGAATATCATATTTCGTCTTTTAGTGTGTTTGGTAGTAGATTTACATTATTTTTATTTGGGAATCTTATCTATATGTATCTTAGGCCGCCAACCCCCACGTCTCCACATGGTCCCAGTCTTAAAACTTCATCCAACAAACGTGATATGGTTTAAGATTCTCCCCCTAGGCCTAGCTCTGTGAATTTATTGATGTAAACAAACTTGTAAAGCAAAGAATTCTGAGCTACTTGTTAATGTTTGTCCATGGTTGGATCCTGTGCAACACTAAATGTAGTAGCTTCTGAACTACCAAGGTGGTGGTCCTTTACATTTACAACATCCCTAGTGAATCACATCAATGAATGATTGATCTATCTACTGTGAAATCGAATATTGAAGCCTTCTTCCATAATTATTGCCTGAGTTTGGAACAGTATGGTATGGAATATGGAATCCATTTCGTTTCATGAATAGAAATGAGGCAGGCCCACAATCTAGGTCTTGCTTTTCACGAAACAACAGATTTCCCGAAGAGGGCGCTTTGGGTTTTGGAGCCACAGGAGTACACAACCAACGTCAGATTCTGCAAATTAGAAGAGAGGACCAACATGGGGTTAAGACTTAAGATTTAAGGCTCCGTTTGGTTTGTAGGAAGATTTGGGTGGGATGGAAAAATGTAAAAATTTACACTTTCATTGTTTGGTTTTAGATATGGGAAAATGACGGGAAAAGCACTGTGGCGAAGAGAAAGCCACTGTAGGGTGCTCTGTTTCACCGAGACAAAGACGAACAGTAGTTCGCCGGTGAAAAGCGAAGACGATGAACGATGAACGGTGCCACAGAACTGGGTTCGAGCGGGGAAGGTAGCAGATATGGGTTCGAAAGGGGAGGCAGCAGAAGAAGAAGAAGAAAGAGAAGCCGCCGTCACTGCTCTACTTCTGGGTTCAAACGGGGAAGGTAGCAGAAGAAGAAAGAGAAGCCACCGCCACTGCTCTGCATCTGGGTTCGAATGGGGATGGTAGCAGATCTGGGTTCGAAAGGGGAGGTAGGAGAAGAAGAAGAAAGAGAAGTCGCCGCTGCTGCTCTGTTTCTGGGTTCGAACGGGGAAGGAGAGGTAGCACTGGTTCTTTGTCGTCGATGGTAACAATGATTTCTCAAAATTTTCCACCGGGGTCGCATGGTTTTGGTGCAACCCCAAATCTATGATTTTGGAATCTAACATCCCACATATTTCTCATCTCATCTCTCTATTTCCCTCAAAACAAATGAGAGAAAAAGGAAGAATATTCCCTTTTTCTCATCCTCATCCCACAAACCAAATGGAGCCTAAGAATTTGCTTGCCTGACAGCCTGACACTACTTGGTGCCTGCACCTAAGAAGTGTGGAAAAAAGTGTCACATCCACGGATTAATCTTCATTAGAAAAAAAAGGTCCCAATCAGAATCAGAACCGGTATCGTAATAGTCTATTCCTAGTCTATTTAGTTCAAATAGGAGTTGAATTGAAAATTAGAATCATCTGGAATAGGATTTCATTCCCAAAAGAGAGGGAGGAAATGGCCATTCCCTCAAGTGGGGGAATGCCATTCTAGCAGGTCCAACCAAATAGTTGAGATCGAGATGACCCATTCCAATTCTAATTCCAGACCTGTCTTCCTGCAAAGCCAACGGGCCCTAATCACCTTTATGGTGGTCTAGTTCCTTCATATGTGCTATAAAGTGTTTCAAAGGTACTGTAGCTCCAGCGAGGGCAGTTCACATTCAGGGTTCTGCCCAGGTTTTAAAAACTGATCTGAAAATTGAACCACTTTGGCCATCGGTTTCTAAGCCAGCGGTTCAACCATCCAGGTCGAGTGGGTCAAAATGGTCAAGGTACAATTTTAGGTGTTTATTGCATCTTGACCATTGAATTAGCATTTAAGTCACAAGTTGGTTGGGAAGAAATACAAATAGAGAAGAGGTAGTTGTAAGCTTCCGCTGGGAAAGGAAAGAAAAGAGAGAGAAAGGGAAGAAAGAAAAGGAAAGAAAAAAAAGAAAGGAAAGGGAAGAAAGAAAGAAAGAAAGAAAGGAGGAGGAGGGCGTAGTGGTTCACCTGCAATGGCAGCGGCAGCAGCAATGGTGATGGTAACAGATAGCAGTGGCGAACTGGCAGCAGCAGATCCGACCTCAGATCTCATCTCAGTTCTCTTGCATCTCATCTCAGATTTGAGATCTGAAAACTGATCTAATTGATCTCATTTCAACCCCTCTCCCATCTCTCGATCTGCTCTTGATGTAACCGTTTCTGGTCATGTACCAATTTTCTTTTTTTGCTAAGTACCTTGTCATTTGACCTGGTCCCTGGTGGCGAATTGCCTGGGGGAGAGCTATGTCGAGCTCCCTGATGGTGAATTGCCTGGGGGAGAGCTATGCCGAGCTCCCTAATGGCGAACTGCTTGGGGGAGAGCTATGCCAAGCTCCCTAATGGCAAACTGCCTAGGGGAGAGCTATGCTGAGCTCCCTGTGGTGAGCTACCTTGGTGGACTCGTCATTTGCCCTACTCCTAGGCGGCCTGTGACTCAGAGAATGGTGGAGCTCCCTGGTGTAGCGCAACTCGACTGCCCTCTGCATGAGGTGATCTTCTCTCCTTTGTAGGCGGTGGGAGCTGAGGGACCTGTGAGACCTCCATCTTTTCCTCCTCTTCGTAGGCGACGGGAGCTGAGGGACCTGTGAGAACTAAATCAGGGGACCCGGGGGTATTTACCTGGCGGGGACTCTCCGATGCTTAAGTTAGCACTCTGACTGTGGAGAGCTTGAAGATGATATTAGAGAAATGAGAGAGAGCTAGAGAGCAAGGATTACCTCCATTTTTTCTCCCTTTCTTGTCTTTGGGGGTCGGAGTCCTTATATAGCGGTGTCCTGTCTAATCAGGCGTAACCGCTTCTGTCAAGTCAGGCATAACCGCCTTTGTCTCTCTGTCACAACCGTTACTGCCAGAGCTGAGGTGGCGGGTGCAGGCAGCTATTGCAGAGTACAGTTCTGCCAGGCAAGGGATAGCTCTCAGGGCTGACAGGCACGACGCCGCCTGTCAAGAGACGTGGGCGCAGGTCTCCGGATCTGTCAGGCAGGAGATCTTCCTGCGATATGCCAAATTGCTCTTCCGCGAGCTACCCTGTATCGAGCTACCCTACAAGTGGCGAGCTGCCTATAGCGAGCTGCCTGGGGAGAGCTATATCGAACTGCTTGTGGCGAGCTCTGTCGAGCTGCATGTGGTGAGCTATGCCAAGCTACCTGTGGCAAGCTATGCCGAGATGTCTGTAAGTGGCAAGCTGCCTGTGGCAAGCTCTGCCGAGTTGCCTGTGGCGAGCTATGCCGAGCTGTCTATAAGTGGCAAGCTGCCTGTGGCAAGCTCTGCCAAGCTGCCTATAGCGAGCTATGCCGAGCTGTCTGTAAGTGGCAAGCTCTGCCGAGCTGCCCAGTTGTCAAGAGGCTGCACTTGGCATGAGGTGCCAGGTGTCACAATTTCACTGGAGGGCCAAATCCGCCCTCATCAGCTCTGATCTCATTTCAATCTCTCCCCCATCTCTCGATCTGCTCTCTATTAAATGTTAACAGTTCAATAAACCATACCTCACTGCAAGGATCAAATGGTTTAATGGTTCGACCGCACAGGTCAGCATCAGCGGTTTTCTGACCTTTTCAACAATTTTTTTTTTTTTGAAGAAGAGCAGTTCATAATATAACAGGAACCAAAGACCTGACCGATTCCCAATTTTTCCAGTCCAACCATCCAATCCGGTCCCGTTTTGAAAACATTGGTTCTGCCTTTCCCCATTAATCGTTTCCTTTTTCAAACCGTTATCTGGGGTAAGAGAAACTTCATGCCAAAAACAAAGGTCGGCAGAGATTCCTGAGTACCGGCCCTGGTGTGAAGGAATTTCCCAGATGAGCCCAGCCATCTAGCGTAAAACAAATTAAAATGTGACTTTGATAGAGACGGGTTTGTTGTTAAGCGGCTTTTGTATTTTCTCCTCTTTTTCTGAAATCTGCTTTGTCGTTGAGCCCACTAAATGATATTTGTATCACAATTACAATTACTAAAAGATCGTAAAAGAAGATGAAAGATGTGTGCCAACCTCTTACATTGAATTCTCTCACCTCCTATGTGCTTCCTATGTAAGGTATGTTTTAGCCCACAGCCCCACCTATCATCTATTAATCTCCAATAATTTTCTACTCAGGATTTTGGAGCATGCAAGGTTCAAAATATCGACAAATATACGAGAAAGGTATTGTATCAGCATCCAAAGGCATGGGTGGAATGACACAAGGGCCATTTGAATGTTAATGGACCTATGACCGCAGTCATGACCACCACTAAAAGCTTGTGACTGCTAGCATATACCAATTACACCGGCTGTCCAAATTTGTTAGTTCCATGGATTTCTCAAAAAAAAAATGAAAACTCTGAAAATTATAAAAATAACATTTTAAATGTTTTTTTATTGCAGGAGAGAATTATAAGATGGATCTATAAATTATCTATTAAACTCATTGATCCAACAATAGCTTATATAAAAAATGATTTTTTCTTAATTTTTAGGAAAAGTCTGAAAATTTAAAAATATATATTTCATATATTCTAAATGATTTTCATGATAAAGAAGAACTATAAGATGGATCTATCAAAATCTTTGATCCAACAACAATTTAATGCATCTTGTAATGATTGGAAGCACAAACATTTATGTATTATACGGTTACTGTACAGTATCTACATGTTCTAGACTTGGTAATGTTGATTGTAATGTATCTCTTCATATAAACTATTAGTGTTTTTACACCCCAGTTATTTCAACATTTGATTTAGTGTTATTAATATACTTATGAGATTTGTAAGAGTTTCCCCAACATATTCAAATGCATCCATGTTTTTCCACTGTATCCATGTGTATTCAATGTGTATTGTGATACATATCCATATCCAAGCTTATCAATATGATGATTCATGTACTGATATTTTGAACCTTGAGAGCATGTCTTTACCCCCCTTGGATGGTCATTGATTTCAATTAAACCTTCGGAAGGGGGAAATTCTTTGGAAGTTTACAACCGGAATCTCAATCAAATGATCCATGCTGGGTGAAGACAACTAACCTAGAGAAATTCTCTTTTTCCACATATGGTATTCTAAGATGGTCAAAGAATAGCATCAACACCATAGTTGTTAAGTCATTGCCTAGGCGCTTGCTTGAGCAACAGAAATGGCTAGGCATCTTATTAGGGAACTAGATGCCCCACCCTTGGATGGTCATTGTCACTTGGGAGCCCAAGTGACTAGATGCCCCATGGCACCTTGACAACTATGCTCAATGCAAAAGGCTTCACTTAGCATCATACCTTCCTCTGTGGGACAAGATTAAAAATGAACTTTGATGGATTTAGCCTTGGGAACCCCGGTGAATCAAGTATGGGGGGTGCATTTAGGGACTTAAATCGGAAAATCAAAATGGCATTCTTTGGGCCAATAGGGACTTGCAACTGCATTCAAGAACTCCAAGTTTTTCAAGAATTGAAATTCGTAGTATCTTCTGGCTTTTGGAGATACCATGCTACAAGGGGGGATTCTAAAACCATCAGGTCATGGCTGGAAGCTTAGTAGTCTGGGCCATGGAAGGTCAGACATCTGATAAGAGAAGCAACTGGCAAGTGGCAACACACTTGGATGTGGGCCTCTTCTAGATTCCTCAATCTGCTAACACACGTGATGACTCACTACCTTGTGAAAGTGTTGGCACACAGGCTTTTGGTGTGGGGAGAATATCCTTTGTGCTAAAATCAGAGAATTGTATTTTTTTTAATTAGGTGCATATGGGGATGTCTTGCTCCTTGTGCAACATACTGTTGTAAATACACTTGTATTCTGATAATAAAAGTTTGTACTTTGTAGTTACTGATAAAGAAAAAAAAAAGACTCAAGACCTGGTGAAATACCAGGTGGGATGAGAATAGAGGGATCTGCTGACACACTTGATAACTTGCTAGCTTGTGAAAGTGTTAACAGACAGGCTTTTGGTATGGGGTGAATATATTTTGTGCTAAAATCAGAGAGAATTGTATGGGAGCTCTATTAGGGACATAGGAGGATCAATAGGGCTTGCTCCTTGTGCTTGTACATACTGTTATACACTGTATATTCCATTAGTGCAGTTACTTACAGAAAAGAAAAAGAAAAAAAGATTCAAGACTTGATGAAATACCTACCACGTGTGATGAGAATAGAGGGTTGGCTAGATAAACAAATGGAGATTTAATGGATAGATCATGCACATCAAAATGTATTCACTTCAAATTTGTTACTCTATCTCTATTGTAGTCTTCCTTTAGTACCAATGATGCGCAAGCTATTGAAGGATGAGAAATTTCATAACTTTACCTTTTTGAAATGAAATCTCACAAAAACAGAGAGAGCAACTAATTTGTGAAATTGACATGGAGACCGTCTTCACTGGTCGGTGGTAGGTGTTAGCGGCTGAAGGGCTTTCAGAGGGTTCATGATTACACCATCAATTAGTCCATATTCTTTGGCTTCTTTTGCACTCATGAAGAAATCACGGTCAGTATCCTGGTTGATCTTCTCAAGGCTTTGGCCAGTGTGGTAGGAGAGGTAACCATTCAGGTTAGCCTTGTGGTGCAACATTTCATTAGCCTGGAGAAAGATGGATACTGATTATCAAATAGAATTCCATATGCCAGACAGAAAGCTCCAAGGAAAATATGCTGATGATGAAGTGACACATTCAAAACATGTGAGATAGACATTTCCACGGGCACGCACACACACACACACACATCCTCTCATGTACATCTTCCTCTCCCCCTTTTGGAAATAAAAGTAACCTTTTTTTTTCAAATATATATATATAATATAACTAGGTACGTATATAATACAAACATAAAGTACATTAAAGCCAATTTTAATTATCCATACTGGTGTTAGAGCACGTGTTATGCTTGTATACAAGTAAAGAACAAACATACAAGTTTATATTACATAATCAAATTTTACTTTTATGGCATGCACCAATCCCAAAGCAAGTATCCCCTTATATAGTATAGATATCATTTTTTTGGATGATGTATGTGCATATCATATACTCATAATTCCATCATAATATTATTACGCATGTTCTATACTTGTATTTTATATACTTGAAAAATAGGTATGCTCACAATATACTTGTTTATATATGTGACTTTATAATTTTCCAAATCAATACAATATAAATCACCATCATCATCTAAGCCTTATTCCCAACTATTTGGGGCCAGCTACAAAAATCCTGTTTCGCTATTCCATTCTGTTTAATGCCATATTCATTATTAAATAACGGGCACCCCCACCTTCATGGTACATGCATGTAATATTCTTAATCTTTGAATATAGGCATGTAACTTTGAACTTTGATCTGGTTGTCCATTTGAATTACTTAGTATATGTTTGGCATCGATGCTGCAGTTGCAGCATCTTTGTTTGGAATTGTTGCTGCCAGGTAGGACGTTTCCTGGAGCAACAGCAACTTTTTCTGTTTGGTACCATTGCTCCAGGAAACGTTTTCAGCACTGGTACCCATTATCCAGTGCCACATCAATGCCCTGTTGATAGCAACGAGCTGCAGCTCCAGGAAACGCCAAATTTGGCGTTGCTCCAAGCCATGGCTTACCGATTTCCGAGGCGTGGCTCAGAGCACCGTTTTTGATGAAAAAACGGTTCCAAACAAATGCCCGTTTCCTGGAGCACCGTTTTTTCCGATGTGGCGCCGTTGCTCCAGGAAATGGCAACGATGCCAAACAGCCCCTAAATCTATTATAATATCAAATGATAGTATTCTATTCAAAAGATTAAAAAAAAACGTGTTAGTATCCTCCTGTGTTTTTCTCTTCTACAAAATAAGAGAAAAGATCAGGGCAAATTAGGAAATGTACCGCTTGTGCATATTATTCACAAAGCAGGTGATGGAGAAGGAATCAAAGAAACAAGATTGAAGGAAAACATTAGAAAGAAATGGCTTCAGTACCTGGAGTAATGATACAAGGGGGAAGGGAAGTTCAGACAACTGTTGGAGAAGAAGCCTCTCCAAACAGCACTCCATTAATAATATATAGTCTATTAGGCATCATGACAGACCATCAAATAACATGTTAATTGAAAATGACAACCAAACTAGCCTCAATAGAGGCAACCTTCATAAATAATATAGTAATCATATGCATTCTAAAAATATAATGAGAAACTACCAAATAATATGTTATTTTAAAATGACAACAAAACATGCCTAAACGTCCTATGAAAGACGTGAAAGAAAATAGTAATTAAATAGGTAACTTTTACCTGGATGTCTATATCAGTCTGCCCACCTTGAGCCCCACCAAGAGGTTGATGGATCATTATCCTCGAGTTTGGTAAACTATAACGTTTCCCTTTATTGATTAAAAATTTCAAGATGAAAAGGAGCATATCCAGAGAAACACATCATGAGCCAGGAAAAAGGAGAAGAAAAAATTAGACATCCTCTGCTCTTAGGAAGAGAAAGATATATATACATTACCTTTGGTGCCAGCACTCAGAAGGAAAGCCCCCATACTGTTCACAAGAAGGCCATTATGAGTACAATAGCTCAGTAGGCCGATGCCTTATTGCAAACCACAATTGTCAAGTTCTAGACAAGGAACACACTAGAACTAACATTCTAAATATTTGCATTGCAATTCTAACAACAATCCATGCTCCCATACTCAAGCATGAAACCACCGAGTCCCCTTTAATAGCCTCAGGTGTGCTGGAATTTTAATAACCAACTAATGTAGGAATTTAACAACAGTCCATATTAACTCTACCACAGGTCCACAGTCTGATGCCTATCTATCTGCTCATTTTACAAAAGAGGTAAAATTCCATCCTCTGATCATTCTACCAACTACTGGTAGTTATTTATACTAGTACCACCTTAACCTGTGTCTCTCATAAGATTGCCTACACATGCTAGCACAGATATACATGGATTATACTTGTATATTTACATGGATATTGTACTTAAATTGATATACACACATAAATGAATACATGTATATCAAACATATCACACATAGATTCAGAACTAATTTGTTAAGACATTTAATTTACATGTATGCAAAATTACTTATATTATTATTTAGATATGAACATCCAAACAGTTGGACAGATGACAATGAAAGCTTCATATTGAAATGCAACTTGTGACCTACACAGGGTGACAGTCCAACCAGTACAAACAAGCTCCACTGTAAAATTAAGCAATAAAAAAATAGGACTTCCACCATCCAAATTCAGCCCCCACCCCCTCTCCAGGGACTGGGACAAAATCCTAGAACAATGAACATTCTGGATGAAGCACAATGAACAATACACACATGCATTATAGTGGATACTACACCATATATTTAATCATTACTGAATAGTAACAGTAGAGAACTCCAACATTGAAGCAGAAGAATCAAATAAAGATATATAGCAAAAATGTAAACATGGAATGTTAATTATAATTATAGCACCATTGAGAGATTATAAAGTTTTAGTTAAGCAATAGAAATTTTTTCACCATCTGTAAACTATAGCATGTTTAATGAGGAAAAGTGAAACATATACATTAACGTAATACAAGAAAAAAGTGAAAAAAAAAAAGAATGGAAAGCAGGAGGAATCAAAATCTGTGAACTGTAAAGGCAGCATGATATGATAAAATCTACAATAAATGGGCCTACCTAGCTGCCAATCCAACACAAACGGTTGAAACATCAGGACGGATATGCCTCATGGTATCAAATATAGCCATACCTGCCAAGGATTTATGTAGTAGCTTAGACGAACAAAGCCAGGGTGTCTATGTGATATAGAAGGTATAGATTTGTTCTTACCAGCTGTCACCGAACCCCCTGGAGAATTTACATACATTACAATATCCTGTTATAAAATGTAAATAAATGTATTAAATTGTATGTCATGATTATTAATGGCTAAGCAGGAGTAGAAGGTTGGGTTGGAAAAGATAACAACCATAAGCAACAAAGAATAAAAGATATATCACAAGCACAGACACATTGGTCCCAACTATCTAGAGTCTTGGGATGGGTGGACTGGATATAAGATCTAACCTTTGGCCTTTTTTGCACATAGTGGTGGCTCACAGCCTCAAAATCATGTTGTTATGCTTGTCAGTCCAAGATTTTAGCATTACAAACACAGACACAAACAACTAAAAAATAAAAAATAAAAAGAATGCAAACTCAAAGAGTTAACTGGGATGTGAAAGGCTTGCATTGCTGTTTACCAGAGTTGAAATCTTAAAGATAGCAAATAATGCAAACAGAAAGGCCTAAATATATCGCCAGAAGGCCATTAAATTATGGGCAAATTTCTTAAACTACCCCTACCGTTTAGCGAATTGGCAAACTGCACCCTTACTGTTTAACTATTGTCTTAAACCACCCCTACTGTTTCTGACCATTGTCATCGCCATTAAGTCGTAACGAAAATGATGAAATGTCCCTTTTGCCCTTAGTTTCTTCCTCATTTAACTTAATTCAAAATCTCCCCTTCCTCCGGTCTAGCTGTTATCGTCCCCAACCTCACAATGGGAACATTTTTTTTTTTTGATAAATCTCACAATGGGAACATTGCATGCCAGCAACTCCTCCGATTTCTTCTCTTCCTCTCCTTAGACCCCTTTTTCTAATTATCTCTCTCTCTCTCTCTCTCAGCTTCTCTCTCCATCTCTCTCTATGTTACCCCTAACTACCCAACTCAAGTAAACCAACCCCAAAGCACCATTGAAAATTGTAGAAGATAACTGTAAAAAGTGAAAGCATTGGATGTTATGGGCCCGAGCGTAGGATCGTGTCACAGGTCGCTCCACCGCAGGAACCTCAGATCTTTCCTTGCCCTTGGCCTTGCGTACAAGCCCTATTTTGACTATCTCGTGGGTGATTTGTCCAAGAGATCACCCGAACTCTCCTTACTCTCTTTCTTGACTGCGAAAACTGAATGTCTTTTATTTCAATTCGTAGCTCCTTAAATAGAAAATTACAGAAGAAAATTCCTAATTAAACTCAAACCCCAACTTGAACTCAAACTCCTAATAACCTACTGTTAATGTCTTTTATTTCAATTCGTAGCTCCTTAAATAGAAGATTACAGAAGAAAATTCCTAATTAAACTCAAACCCCAACTTGAACTCAAACTCCTAATTACCTACTGTAATTGGTAACACACTCTTAAGATAAGATAAAGATAAGATAAGATAAGGGATGAGGATAAGGCTGGCAGCGAGTTCTTTTGACGTGTCCAGATAAGGGTGGGCCCACCCCTATGAGCTGTCGTGTGGGCCCCGCTCTGCTGCTGCTATCGGGTGCGTGCGCGCGGCTCACGGTGCTGCCGCCGCGCAGTGCGTGCGCGCGGCTCATGGTGCGTGCTGCTGTGCGCGCTGCCGAGCGGTGCGTGCTATGCATTGCCGGCAGTGTGTGCTGCTGTGCACGCTGCCGAGCGGTGCGTGTTGTGCGCTGCTGGCGGTGCGTGCTGCAGTGCGCGCTGTCGGGTTGCTGTGCGGCGCTCTTGGCGGTGCGTGCTGCTGCCTATGCCTGCATCGAAGTGTGCTGCCCGGTGGTGTGTCCATAACATCACACCCCTCCCGGACTACGAGCTTGTCCTCAAGCTCAAATTGGGTGTCGAAGACACCCTCAAAGGAATCCTGAATGGCTTTGCCCTCCTGGATTGGGTTCCCATGGAGGGGGTTCATCCTCCTCTTCCTCTTGTTTCACCAGGAGGCAGAAAAGTCTCTTGCACCTGTGCCCTGTTGAGTAGAGTTCATCGCAATTAAAACATTGCCCCCTTGCCCAGCGTTCTGCCATCTCCGCCCTAGACAAGTGCTTAATAGGGGGTGTACCGCCGCTACTCCGCACACTAGATGCTGATCTGGAATTGGTGCTCGTCTGTGTCTTCCGTTCTGGGCTGGCTGCTGGATATGGGGCCATTCCGAGGGGTTCCCTGTTGGCTGCCAGCGAAGACCCTCCTTCTGTAGGCTTCGGGTTTGTCCAAGCTGCTGCTGGGCATCCCATGCTGAACGGCCCTCGGCTAATCTGTAGTTTGCGCTCGAAGGCCCGGGCCAAATTCATTGCCGTGACCAGGTTAGACGGGCTCTGCATCTCTACATCCACTCTCAGGGGTTCGGCTAGACCAGTTGTGAACATATCCACCTACTGGTCTGGGCATACTGACGAGGCCCTGGCGAGAAGGGTCTGGAACTGCCGTTGATACTCCGCGACGGTCCCGGTCTGCTTGAGGTTAATGAGCTCCCCCAAAGGGTTGCTCGTTAATGGGGGCCCGAATCGGAGGAGGCAATACGACTTGAACTGGCCCCAACTAAGGCCTGGTTCTTCCTGCTCCACTCGGTAGAACCAGAGCTGTGCTTCATCGGTCAAGTGGAATTCTGCTAGGCTGATCTTGTCCTTCTCTTCCGTGCGCTGATTGCGGAAGAATTGCTCATAGCGGTACAGCCAGCCGAGTGGGTTGCCGCTACCGCTGTACGAGGGGAACTCCAAACGACTGTATTTGGGTATGATTGTTGCTGTCAGTGTGTCGTTCTGTCGCTCACCGGAGCCCTTTGTCCGATCTGGGCGGCGGCTGTGGTTAGTGGCTGCCCCTTCAGGGCTCCCTTCCCTGGTGGAGAAGTATAACTCCAATAGACGCCGAAGTTCCCTGACGTCCTCTTTAACTTCTCTTACCTCCGCATGATTTTCCGCGAGACGGTGTTCCAGCTTGTGAACCTTGGACGATAGCTGCTCCATGTCGCCCATGACGCTTGGCTCTGATACCAAAATGTTATGAGCCCGAGCGTAGGATCGCGTCACGGGTCGCTCCACCGTAGGAACCTCAGATCTTTCCTTGCCCTTGGCCTTGCGTACAGGCCCTATTTTGACTATCTCGTGGGTGATTTGTCCAAGAGATCACCCGAACTCTCCTTACTCTCTTTCTTGACTGCGAAAACTGAATGTCTTTTATTTCAATTCGTAGCTCCTTAAATAGGAGATTATAGAAGAAAATTCCTAATTAAACTCAAACTCCTAATTACCTACTGTAATTGGTAACACACTCTTAAGATAAGATAAAGATAAGATAAGAGATGAGGATAAGGGATGAGGATAAGGCTGGCGGCGAGTTCTTTTGACATGTCCAGATAAGGGTGGGCCCACCCCTATGAGCTGTCGTGTGGGCCCCGCTCTACTGCTGCTGCCGGGTGTGTGCGCGCGGCTCATGGTGCCGCCGCCGCGCAGTGCGTGCGCGCGGCTCATGGTGCGTGCTGCTGTGCGCTGCTGGCGGTGCATGCTGCTGTGCGCGCTACCGAGCGGAGCGTTGTCGGGTTGCTGTGCGGCGCTCTTGGCGGTGCGTGCTGCTGGGCGGCCCGTTGTGCGTGCTGCTGCTTATGCCTGCACCGAAGTGTGCTGCCCGGTGGTGTGTCCATAACATTGAATGCAGGTGGAAGGTTGAATTCTTCTTGGCAATGTTTGAATATTTTATTTAAATATCAAAATAGATTTTTTAAATGAAATATTATAATCTATAGTCGAACAGGGCGAAGAAGGCCATCTGCTACTCTGCTCTACAACCAATTCAACGTGGATGGAGAAGGCCATCCGCTGGTACAACCCCTGAGGGCGAGGGCTCTTGCTGTGGTGGCCGAGTTCGGAAGCTCTACTACTCTACACACTTGGCTGCCGGTGGCACTCTGTGCACCTAATCATCACAGAGGGCGAAGGCTCTTACTGTAGTGGACAAGTTGGGAAGCTTTGCTCCTCTGCAGTCTGTACAAATATCTTTAACAAAGATTCGAGTAAGAAACATGCGGAGAAGGGAAGCTTAGTGATATGTGAGGCCATTGCGGAGACAGCATCGATACAAGCAGACTGGATGACAGAATCATAGTTGTCAAGGACTAGGCGCCCTTGGTTGGGCACCTCACCTAAACGCCTTGACTTTTAGCAACTAGGCGCCCTTCTAGGCGATTAAGCGCCCGCCTAGGCGACAAAAATGACAAGGTGGACGCCTTTTATAATATCATTTATATTGTTGTATCTTATTAATGTATGTGTTAATACATTTTATTATATGTTATATATATATATATATCAATTATATTTTGTTTTAATGTTTTACTATTGAAATTTAAAAGATCAAAGGGTTTTGAGAAGAGAAAAAGAAAGAAAGAAAGAAAAGAAAAGAAAAGAAAGGGGAAAGAAACAACAGAATAATAAAGTTCTTTTTTCTATTCTCTCTCTAATTAAATAAAACAGAAACTCCATCCTTGTTTTTTTTTTCTATATTACTTTCCATCTTGAATATTTATCATATAAAGTTAATAACCTTCTTTAGCTGCTAATTAATATGAATTTGCTCTATTAAATACTTATTATAGTAGTATTATTTTTGAAAATAATGAAATTAATATATGTAAAAGATTTTTATCTTTTAGATGTGATGATTTGCCATATTTTTAGAGGAAACTTAATGTTCTTAATAAAGCGAATTGCTATTTTTCAATTAACATACATGCTGAATGGTATATAAAACTAGGAAACTAGCCAAAAGTCAGTTTTTCATATGATAAAATTTTTATCGCCTAGGCGACTAGGCGCCCCAGTGTCGCTTAGGCCTAGACGCCTTGAAAACTATGGGCGGAATCAGGGTCTCTAAGGTGACTTCATGGTTTCAAATGTCACCCGACATATGTCGATGTCGAGGCTCACCGACATGAAAATGGATGGTAATATAAAAATTACATTACGCCAGTCGCAATTTCCTATATTTCGGAAATGTCGACCAAATTGGTCCAAATAACCAAAAAAAATACAGTTTTTCCTATTATGTCGACAAGATGTCGACTAATGTACATTAAAAATATAATATATTAGTATATTATATTAATATAATACAATATATTAATATAGATTACTCCATTAATAATTTCTATTTAATTATTTCAAATAAAATATTTATAAAAAGAATTAACAAAATATAAAAACAAAAGAATAAATTAATTACTTTATAATATAAAACATAAAATATTTTTCAAGTAATAAAATATTAACTAGTTAATATTTTTTAAAATCAGAAAATGTTTATTAAATTTTATAATAAACCGTATTCTACATTTAATATAAAAAATCAGAATAAATTTAATAAATTTTATACTAAATCATAATTTATTATAAATTTAGTATTAAAAATCATAATAAATTCATTAAGTTTTATAAGAAATCAGAATTTATCATAATCTTAATACTACAAAAAAGAGAATCAGTTTATTAAATTTATAATAAAACATAATGTATTATAAATTTAATATTTAAAAAATCAGAATAAATTTATTTCTATTTACTAGTGTGAAATAAATATATTAGACTTTATAATAAATCAGAATTAAAAATAAGAAAAGAAGATATCAGATAACCTTGTAAAAACATCAAAATGCATAATAAATCACTAAATCGTCATTTACTAATTTGTTATTGATCTTAGTTTCTTAGCTTTATATAATGGTTGGGAATAAGATAATAGTCTAGAAATATGTATTAATGCTTCTTTTATCATTTTACAAAATATCTTTCCATATTTCCACATATTTCATAATATTTCCACAATGTCTCTAATTTTTACAATATTTCCCCTCAACATTTCTGATATATGTCCTATATTTTGGTAAGTGACATTTCCATCGACATCGACATTTTAAACTTTGGGTGATTTAGATTCCGAGCGATGGATTCGAGCTTGGAGGTAGCAATGGCATAAGTGTCTCGGTCATAGTTGTCAAGGCCCTTGGAGGCTCGCCTCGCCCAGTCGCCTAGCAGTTTTGTATACCGTCTTATAATATACTTTTATATGGTTACTTTTTTGAGATTATAATTATAAAATAGACATTATTAAACAAAGATATTCATTTTTTGTGTTTAAAACTAATTTCTTTTTATTATTTTCTTATTTGTTAGGGTTTAATCAACACAAACATTGCTAACTGCTGTATTGAACCCTCAAAAATATTCTTCTTCTTTTCCTATAACAAAAATAGGGGTTCAGTCCCCATATTTTTTGAATTTTCTGTTCTTTTTCTTCTCATAAATATATTGATTTTCTAGATATAAACATGAAGTTTATAATTTTCTTATGAAAATTATGGATAGTTATTAAGGAAAGATGGTTATGGAACCTAAGGAACTACCTAGGATATGTATTTTTCACTTAAAAAAATCAATCACCTAGGCAAAGTCTAGGCGCCTAGGCGACAAGGCGCCCCCTGTCGCCTAGCCTCGCCTTGGCGCCTTGAAAACTATGGTCTCGGTCAGAGAGCTTGTTGAGGTAGGTAATGACATGTTTTTTGATCAGTAGGTAATGACATGTTGTTTGAGATAGTGGAAGCATTTTGGGGTGGAGTTAGGGATGATCGTTTCGACTGAGCCATTGCTAGAGATGGAGAATAATGGGCATCAGAAACCCACATTTGTGAGAGGTGGGTCAGGTGGAAAGCAATGGCGCAACTGATATCTACGACAACATTGTCAGACTTGAAAACTATGGATGGTCTCGGTTAGAGAGCTTGTTGAGGTAGGTAATGACATGTTTGAGATAGTGGAAGCATTTTGGGGAGGAGTCAGGGATGATCATTTCGACTAAGCCATTGCCAAAGACGGAGAATAATGGGCGTCAGAAACCCGCATTTGTGGGAGGTGGGTCAGGTGGAAAGCAATGGCACAACTGATATCTACAGCAACATTGTCAGGCTTCTTTGACGTTCATTCAGATAGTTAGTTGAGATGTTCGTCGGTTGCGTAGGTTCGTCTTACTGACTCTGAAGCTGCAATTGAAGATATTATTGTTGTGATATTATCGCAGCTTCCCTTCTGTGCACTTCGACCTCTGTGAGTGCTCCGATGTTCTCCAACTTCAATGGTTGGTACTCATTGAACCGAAGTCTTTACTGGATATCAATTGGAAAAATCCAAGAAAAGGAAAGGCCATCACAGATTGGAAAGGGAGTGATCACTGATAGCATCTGTGTAGTGTTAGAGGCCTAACCGAAGAAGTCGGAGTGCTCGAAGATGAGGGGTCATATGACTCCCGAAGAAACGTATCTAGCTAGAAGACCAAGGTTTAAAATGTCGATGTCGATGGAAATGTCGCTTACCAAAGTATAGGACATATGTCGGAAATGTCTCAGAACATATGTTGGAAACATATCCAGCTCGAAGATGAGGGGTCTTCAGTGCATTCTTTGCCTTCTAAATTGTCTTAGGATAAGACAATATATCATCATCATCATCATCTAAGCCTTGGTGGCAAGGTTTAAAATGTCAATGTCGATGGAAATGTCGCTTACCAAAATATAGGACATATGTCGGAAATGTCGAGGGGAAATATTGTAAAAATTAGAGACATTGTGGAAATATTATGAAATATGTGGAAATATGCAAAGATATTTTGTAAAATGATAAAAGAAGCATGAATACATATTTCTAGACTATTATCTTATTCCCAACCATTATATAAAGCTAAGAAACTAAGATCAATAACAAATTAGTAAATGACGATTTAGTGATTTATTATGCATTTTGATGTTTTTACAAGGTTATCTGATATTTTCTTTTCTTATTTTTAATTCTGATTTATTATAAATTCTAATATATTTATTTCACACTAGTAAATAGAAATACATTTATTCTGATTTTTAAATATTAAAGTTATAATACATTATGTTTTATTATAAATTTAATAAACTGATTCTCCTTTTTGTAGTATTAATATTATGATAAATTCTGATTTCTTATAAAACTTAATGAATTTATTATGATTTTTAGTACTAAATTTATAATAAATTATGATTTAGTATAAAATTTATTAAATTTATTCTGATTTTTTATATTAAATGTAGAATATGATTTATTATAAAATTTAATAAACATTTTCTGATTTTAATAAATATTTTAAAAAATACTAACTAGTTAATATTTTATGTTTTATATTATAAAGTAATTAATTTATTCTTTTGTTTTTATATTTTGCTAATTCTTTTTTATAAATATTTTGTTTGAAATATTAAATAGAAATTATTAATGGAAATATTATTAATGTACATTAGTCGACATCTTGTCAAAATTAGTTGACATCCTGTCGACATAATAGGAAAAACTGCATTTTTTTTTGTTATTTGGACAGATTTGGTTGACATTTCTGAAATATAGGAAATGTTGACCGAAATAATGTAATTTTTATATTACCATCCATTTTCATGTCAGTGAGCCTCGACATCGACATATGTCGGGCGACTTTAGCAACATTTGGCGACATTTGAAACCATGTAGAAGACTGAGGGCAAAAGATGAAGAGGGTAATATTGGGTTTAAAAAAATGTGTCACGTGGTGTCGCGTATGTACGGATTTTGATAGAACATTAACGGATGTTAACGACAGGGGTAGAGCTAGTCAAAAAACAATAGGGGTGGTTTAAGACAACAGTTAAACAGTAAGGGTACAGTTTGTCAATTAGCTAAACAATAGGGGTACTTTAAGAAATTTGCCCTTAAATTATTTAAATTTTAAACTCCCATGCAAAGATAGATCAACTGGATACATTCTTATTATCCATCTTTTATGCCTTTTAGCAGGTAATCTTTTCAGGACCAATGTTTTCCACACAAGCTTTTTTTTCCTCCCAAGGAAGTGAGCAACTAGCATACAAGCTGCTCTATCAATTACCTGACAGGCCAGGTACACTTATCTTCCAAGTGGAACTAATATCCTGTGTATGAAGGTGACAGATAGGTGCTGGTAACGTCTCCAGATTTGTTTGCCCTAGATTGGGATTTTATAGTGCCTTTTAGGCCTGAGTTACTGCTATTGGCAGCTCCCTACATAGTTGTCAAGAGGTTGCCTAGGCAACTAGGTGCTCTTGGCTGGTCTCCTCGCCCAAATGCCTTGACTTATGGCAACTAGGCACCCACCTAGGCGATAAAAATGTCAAGGTTGGTGCCTAATTATAATATCATTTATATTGATGCATCTTATAAATTTGTGTGTGAATACATTTTAGTATATTCTATATATCATTTATACTTTGTTCTTTTGTTTTAATTTTTATTATTGAAATTTAAAAGATCAAAAGGTTTTGAGGAGAGAAAAGGAAAGAAATAATAGAAGCAGAGGTTTCTCTTTTTTTTTTTTTCTGTTCTCTCTATCTCTATTCAATTAAATAAAACAGCAACCGCTTCCTTTTTTTTCTATTTTACTTTTCATCTTGAGTTTTTATCATATAAAGTTAATAACCTCCTTTAGTTGCTAATCGATTTCAAATTGCTCTGTTCAATACTTATTGTACTAGTACTATTTTTGAAAATAATGAAATTAATATATGTAGAGGATTTTTTATCTTTTAGATATGTTGATTTGCCACATTTCTAGAGGAAATTTAATGTTTTTAATAATAAGAATTGCTATTTCTTCAATTAATATGCATGCTGAAGCCTGAATGGTACATAAAACTAGGGAAATAGCCAAAAATTACTTCTTTATATTATAAAATCCTTTATCACCTGGGCAAACAAATCACAGTTAAGTAAACAGAGAAAAGGATAAGTTAAAACCTTGTTGGGATCCACTGCATCGAGATATAGAAGCTGGGCAACAATTATGTTGGCCATGTCATCGTCAACAGCACCACCACAACGTATTATTCTCTGAATCCAATTCCACATAAATTCAGAAGCTAATAAACAAGTAAACGACACTACAGAATTCGTAATTTGAAAGAAGCCTATCCTAATTCTATCTCTTACATGTTGAAAGAGCTGGCTGATAACACTCTGGAAACGCTCTTGAACCATAGGAGGCGGTCCTTGCCCTCCTTGAGCATAGGCAGGAAAGTAAGGAGAAGATGGAACTTGCAAATCATCCCTATATAATCAAGTAATATGTTTTCAGAAAAGAAAATGGATAAACCTAAATATGACCATAAGAGTGCATCGACTACGACAAATTGTACCGACAAACATAAATAAGTTACCTAATAGACCAAATCCCTTGCCGCGAATTCGTCTCCGGAGCCCAAAATCCATCGGAGTAAATGGCCTTGGTTGGATAAATTCGAGGGATTTTCTCCTTAGAAACCAAACTTGTTAATTTCCTGTAGAGTAGACGAGAAATCTCAGAGCGAAGTCTATCAAGAAAGTTGAAGAGAAGGGAAGGGATGAAGAATAAGAAAAACCTGGGACGTAGAGGGTCAAAAGGGAGAGGCAGCTTCTGGGTTTCGGAACGGGACGTAGGGTTGGAGGAGAAGGCGAGGGAGTTGAATCTGAGAGTTGAAGTCGACGTTGCGACGCATGAATGCGCCATTGCAGGTAGTAGCTAAGCACTGGACTGGACCAACCACTGAAAAGGAAGCTTGGTATCGGAGTTTTCTTCTCTTTGTTCTGCCGTCTTATCCACTATTAAAAAGGGGAACGTTCGAGCGCAACAACGGCACCGGACTCCTCCGATCACGAGAGAAGAGTATTTTATGTTTAGGCGCGATGCGATCAAGAGAATGAGAGATGGAATCTCGTCACTCGTCACTCACGCTTTGAGCTCGAAGAATGAAGAGGGATTTGCCGAAATGGACTTGGGCTTGGCGCCTGCGCTTTAACTTGGGGTGTTCCGTAACGTTTGTATACGATTGTGGCAGGACCTATTCACACCACATCATTGTTTAAGGTGGACGATCGACGGAAACCGTTTACACCATTCTCCCTTCATTTTATACATCTCAGTATAATTTTGTGGAATAATTTATAATTTGAAATAATAATTGATAAAATAAAACATCAATATATAATTATTAATAAATATATTTATTATTATAATATTATCTTCTATAATAAATAATTAAAAAAATTAATATAAATTAAAATACATTAAAAAATTAAGTAAAAATTAGGATAGTTAGACATGTATAATATAGGTGTGTTACACCTAATCATTCCCACAAATTGTCTATGCCTTAGTATGTCCTCATGGAGGAGAAAATGTTGTGAATGATAAATTAGGGTGTGGCTCATCCCTACTCATGCTATTTTGTGGGTGGAAACTATACACACAAAACAGAACGTTGCATTGTATTGTTAACATAACCAAAATAGTCCCGTCCACGATATATTCGCACTACCAAACAGCATGCACACCTTTGCACTCGTTAAGTTGCTATTCACTAACGTGGTGGGATCTAATTCAGACTCACACATGAAAGTAGGGTGAGCATTCGGTTTTTTCAATTAAAAACCAAAACAATCAAACCAAAATTTTTTATTTGGTTTTCAGTTATTTCAGTTAAAACTGAATTTTATATAATATAAGTTAATATAATAAATAATATATAATATGTCAATTTGACTTTTTTAATTAACCAAAATTTTAAACCTCAAAACCAAAATAATCAAATCCATACCAATTTTTTTGGTTCAGTTTTTCGGTTTTAATTGAAAAATGCTCACCCCTAGTAATAAATAACCAGTATCATAAAACCAGTACCAATCGAGTGGTGTTTATCAAAATTCACACAACTTCTAGCATTTTATGAGCCAAACAACTTTAAAAGTTGTAAAACCCTATCTATTAAGGGAAAATTCCCAATTAATACCTTGTACTTTGGGCCTAGTGCCACTTTGATCTTGAACTTTTAAATGTGACAATTCAGTACTAAAACTTTCAAAACATGTCAATCTATTAACTGTATTAAGTGGCATTTGAAAAGACACAAATGCTCTACCAGTGTTGTCTAATTCTTTTTATTAAGTATCACATCTGGTGGGTATTTTGATGATCCCAACTTTCTTGAATAAAAGAAAAAGATTTAGATCTGTTCTTTTTTTATCAACATTTAAATAATTGATAAAGAGAATTAGATAACAGAAGAAATATCTGTTTATTAAAAAACTAGACAACTGAAAATAGAATTATATGAACCCAAAAATCAACTTCCTATAAAACTACGTAAGCTCGAAAGCGGCTCGCTCGGTCAACACAGTGCCATCATCTCAGAAGCCCTCCCAAACGGATTCACTCTAAAAGTTAAAACAACGATGCTAATATCCACGTCAAGGCTGTGGAAATAGTTGTGTAGAGAAGAGTCTTCCTAGATCGAATCGAAATTTGCTCCTCACGGAACGCATCTCGCAACCACCTCGTAGCCTTATCCCATCGTGTATTGGGGAATGGGGTACATATCCTGAATAACACAATACGGGAGATGTTCTAGATGTGCGGCTGAGACGCGCTGCGACGTTGGTGTGAAAAACGCTGTGAGGAGCAGATCCGGACTCTACTAGACCGGCTTGAAAATCTTTGGTCAATTCTGTGACTCAGAATAAAAGATTCTAAAGGGACGGTTTTCTTACTGGGCTGGACAACCTCATGCCGGCGTTGGCAGGGAAGATATTAACAAGGAAATGGGGATTTGATTAAACAGAGAATGAGAGAATACCTGCTTGAAGGTGGTCCAATTCAATCCAAACAATTGGTATCATAATAAGTTCTTGTCTTTTTTTTTTTCTTTTTTGAAGCTTAATAAATTCTTATGAGTATATATTAATTTAAAGACAAATAAATAAAATTATCAGTTTGCCTCCTATAAAACTAAAATGGATGGTTATGGCTGGTAGCTTGGTGCATGGATTAAGAGATATGGAGTAAACCATGTAAACTCTTCAGCTTGCCATACACGTGGCGTGGATAACCGAGATGAATCCACCCACAACACAACCATTCACGCAAATGTCTTGACAGTAGAATGAATGGTTTAAACAACACTACTGTTGTGATTTGAAACAACCACCCGTTGAATGAAAACTTCTGATTCATGACTGAGCTGCCACATCATATTAGAGAGAGAGAGAGAGACTAGTAAATATCTATTCACTCACAAGAAGATAAGAGTATACAAGGTTCACCACTGGGAGCACAACCCTCAGTCCTAACTACAATCCTAATCACTGCCTATGACTATCTATACATGTTAGAAAACATCAACAACCATGCACACACATGAGAAAGAGCAGTTAACATCTATTCACTCGCAACAAGATAAGAGTATACAAAGTAAACACCTGGGAATCTGTCCCTACAATCCTAATCACTACCTATGACTATACATGTTAGAAGACATTGACAGACATGCATACACATGAGAGAGAGAGAGATGGGTTCCTTCCCTAGCACCCAGCAGCTTTGAGGAAGTTGTCAAATGGGCTGGCAGGAGGCAACCTCATGGACAGCCACTGTTCAGTTGATAGGACACCTTGAACAGGGCCGCTCTCATTGGTTATCTGCAGGAACAAGGAGACCAGTGCAACAAAAGCAAAGTTAGGGAAAATAAGGTGTTATAGGCTTATTGTGATCACTAAAGAGCTGTTCTGATATTAGTCCAATATATATCTTGCCTAATAGAGTTGCAAACCTTTCTGATGGTTGACTGCCCATCCGCAGAAAAAGTGGATGGCATCTTGTCACTGGCTTTTACTGCACTTGCCTCGTAAGCCAACCAATTAGACAGCTTCTTCCTTGTTCCTGTACCAAGGGCCTCACACTGGCTTGCCATGGCGCTGTATGGAAGGGGTGAGGTTGACACAGTTGCCCCAACCACCTGGCCAGCTACTTCAAGTGCCTGATAGCACAACCCACATGATAAGAGTTTATAATAAAAACACATAAAAAAACATGGCATACCAAGACCAACATACAGTCAATGTGCATGTAACTCGTTGAAGTGTATACACACTTATTTGGGCATATGCTATATAGTACAGTTGGTGGTCCAGTCTGGATACTAAACACCTAAAGCATTGATATTTGTACAGATACTTCGCATATCAACGTATCTGTAATAGGAGATAGGATGAGAAAGTTACCGATTCTAGAAGCTGTCCAACACTGATAATATGAGACAGGGATGGAGAAGCAGGAACTTTGGGTTTGACAGGGAAGCCATTGGAAGAATCGCTTGTTACATCATCTTCACTTGAATTTGTTGGTAATCCCTGCAAAATTAATAGTACCTGTCAATGCTTTGTTTTTTTCCAACATTTTATTACTATTGTAAGTGCCACATGTCCAGGTGCCAAGAGGTGTCCAACATGTCAATCCCCAAAATTCCCAACACAGAAAAAAGCTATATAAGAAATGTAAAAATAACTTAGAAACAGGAACAAAAATAGACTTAATTCCATTCCTGATCTCTGAAAAAGAAGTTAACTTCAAAGAATTGTATATAACAAAGCATCAGGTAATTTGAGAAACAAATGATATTTTCAAGATAGTACCGACATGCAAGACACCTCATTTAAGGCTCTAGGACATTGTATAAAAAGGTTCTAAGTGAGCCAAAACACCAATCATAAAATAGCATACCCCATCTGAGTGTGACTCCTTTCTAAGACCAATCATCTGAAAGTAGCGCAAGCAAAGTGCAGAGTGCGGAGCAAACATTAGTGCATCATCAGGAGTGAAGGCTTCTGACAGTTGCTTGGCCAAATCATGCGTGTCCATCTTGTGGAACATAAAGCAACAAATTAACACTGCAGTTCACTAGTGGCAACAAAAATGCGTGTACATGCAAATACACTGAATTAAAATTTTCAACAAACCAGTTTCTCAGTAAAATGGCTACCTCAGTGACATTAGAAAGGCTTCCTACTAAGATGTCCAGTATGATCCTGTCAGATTCACAGGATACCTCCCTCAGCTCAGAGAGTGTGGCCATAGCAACTTGACAATCACTGGCTGATCCACATTCTCTCATATCTGCCTGAGGCCTTATGTACAATTGTGAGTCATTGCCAATGCTCAAGAATGGATCAACCTGATTTTATAAGAAAGATTCAATCAATTGAATACAAGCACAATGGTGAAGCATATTAAATCATAAGCATGTGAACCAAGGTCGCCAAAAATATGATATTTGGGGATACAAGCTAGTGTGATATGAAATAAATAGGTGAGAAATGAATACAAGAATAAACAAAATGTTTTGGTTCAGAAATTTTCCTTGGCTATGTGCCCAACAAAGAACCGATCATCTATAGTTCTACTCATAATACTGGGCCAATCACAATACATCAATTCATACGTGGGTGATTGCAATTTTGTCCATTGTTTTCATCCTCACAAGGGACTAAAATGATGTAGCAGCAGGTATTAATAGGCCCAATGCTGTATTTTTGACAAGGTGAACCAAATAGGATTCAGAGTCTGCCTGACATTCATGGTTCCGATTGGAAAGCAAAACAAACATATCACAGCAGAGAGGGGAACTTACAACATTGGAAATTGATGATTTGAGCAGATCATTCAGATCAGAAATATGATAAATCTTGGCTGCAAACATCAACATGGCTGTTGCTAGTGTAAAAAGTGATCTCTGGCATGACGGTGGGAGCATCCCTGCCAAGTTGACACTCAACATTAGCATGTAAGCACTAAATTTCAACTAATCATACAAGACTATCAATTATTGTACCATTATGAGGATCCAGGGATATATTTCTCAGAGAAAGAGGAAGCTGAAAGAATCGGACAGCAATGCTGTGATTAGGGTTCTGCATTGTCACAAGTTAGAGAATGTTAATGAGACCTCACGTGAAAAAGGACAGGTTCAGATACCTGAACTGTCTAGTATGAAAGATTCAATAGATCTATTATAAAATTCCACAAAGCATTTACCAATAGAATATTCTTTTATAGTCATTTACTAAAAGAATATGTCAAATTATTATAAGTGAAAGCCTCTCTAAAGTTTATTGAAATTACCATCGTGCCAAATGATTATATAATTGGTAACTGTTAAATTTATTGGATAATAAAAGAATGCTTTATGTACAAGCATGCCAAAAATCCGTTAGTAGGCTAGCAATATCACCTAACCCATACTTCTACTAGTCACATCATACACCACCAGTCTCCAAAATAACTGAACCCTATTTATTCCTTGTTTGGATAGGACATCTACCAAGGTGTTTGCTGATCTAGTTATCCTTCCCTCTCCAAAGCATTATACATACATGCATACAGGCATATGCATGATAGTGAAGAAAGAAAGAAAGAAAAACTTGTATCAACTATAACAGGTAAGTACATCCAGAATCAAACTAAGACCAGAAGTCTCTAATGATCCCTCCAATACCTGATGGACCTAGGTTGCTCCAGGTGCAGCCATCAAAGTTTAGTTTGATTAGATTAATACTAGGCATTATAACTTAGAAGAGGAAGCCACCCATTGCCAATTTCTTACATTTTCATCCATAGAGAATGGTTCAAAAACCTTCAAGGTTTTAATCCAATGCACTACCCTTACATAATTGATTCTGCATGTGAATGTAAAGTGTCTTAGTGAAGTCTCACCTTAAGGCGTGATGAGATAAGTGTCAGGCAGAAGGAATGGGCCAAAGCTTCAAAGTTTGATGGCAAATTATCTGGAAGATTGGCTTGTATCCAAAATGCAGAAAGCAACTGTGCTGTTTGGTCTTCACTTAATTTCACAATATTTGGTTCCTGAACGAGTTAAATATAATAATATATAGGAAATTAGTAAGTAGAAGGGCGTAGTGTTAAAACTTCACTAAGCAAAAAATAGGTAGAGATGCATCAAATTTCACCATGTTAAATTCCCATGAGAAAGATATAACTAATGCAACATGACTGAAATGCTTACTGTCTCAGGTGAGCAAGCTGACCCAGATGTCCTGTAACAATTTAGCTTGTAAAAGTTTGGTGAGTTTTTGCGGGCCCACCCATGTTTCCACTCTTCTTCACTAGTTTCTCTATCCCTGGAATCTTCCTGAGTATTATTCCTGTGCTTTTCTGATCTTGTGACACCCTTTTCCCTGCGAAGCTTTTCAAGTAAAGCAGTAGCTGAGGCCAATGCAGATGCAGTTTTGGACTGCCACCTCTTTGATTCATACATATATACACATTGTAAAGAAGCTAATTCGTGTCTGGGATGGTTGAATGTTGGGACGAGGAGAGATGCGAAAATTTGGTGAGCTCCAACACGTACTTCAGTATCTGGATGCACCATGGTTTTTAAAAGTTGGGAGGAGAAGTGCATCTGGGAAGGCCTATAGATAAACAAACAAAAAACATTAGAAAAAGAGTATTGCAGTCAAAAGGAAGAGAATCATAGTGGATGCAGCAAGAACAAGATTGCAAGAATGAATTTGGAAGAGAACAAAACTCATCTCTCACCTGCTGTGATTGCAAGGGGGCAAATGCTAAAGATATTATATGAGTTAGAATCAGCAGTGATCCAATGGTGGCCCTTGCCACAACTCCCACAGATGGAAGCTTCTCCAGTGCTATTCCCATAATGTCAAACAGTGGCTGAGCATCACCAATCTAATTGAAGCTAGCTGAAATTAGGTTAATTGTTCTAACAAAAACTATAAATAAGTAGACTTTAAAAACCTTATAAGAATAAACTTCATGCAATAAAGAAGCGTCTGCCTTACTCCTTTGGCAATTTCTAGTAAGCATTCTTCAATAGAGTTTTGAAGTGAAATATTCAAATTTGCCTCTTCCTGTCCAACCAATTCAGCCTTAGCTTGCAGACTTTTCCTTAGATGCCTGCACAGGTCACTGACAATTCCAATTTCGGCAACTATGGCTCGTCTTCTGAATTGTCGAGCCAAAGCAGCAGCAATCTGAATAATATAAGATTTGACCCGGGGATCATGTGCAATCTTCTTGTGGTCCAGATGCCGGATGGCAGAAGCTAGAATCAATTGCTCACTTCCTGAAAGCAGGGCAAAAGAAAATATAGACAAAAACATAAAGATCATCTTGGTCCTTCAAAAATCTTCTGTATTGGAAAATTAAATGAATCAGTTCAATCAAGATCACAAGCAGTACCTTTTTAAAGGAAAAATAAAAGGAAACAAATAAAGTAATAGCCTTTTTGAGTACAAAGACATCAGGGTCTACAACATGTTACAAAAGAACAAACTGGACAACTTTTTATGCACTACTTATGGATCTGGTGTACTTTATTCACTAGAAAAATTTTGGATTTAAGAGGCCAGGGAGTAAGTGAAAGTGTGAAATGTTACTACCACAAAAGGATACTTTATAATTTAAAGTTCTAAGATTAAGGCAATATGTAAACAGTCCAATTTTAGTTAAAAAAAATTGAATGAGGATAAGTATATCATAAATTAATGGCCAAGAGATAAATAAACACAGTTTGTAAATATCATAAGCAGGACCTGTAAATTGGCCGACTTGGGACAGGTTGTATGGAGTAGAATAACTAGTTTTGTGCAACAAGACATGTCAACTTTTTTATTGACAGTGCAAGACAAGCTACACTATGTTGGATATATTTTGTTGGGAAACCAAGGCCTGAATTACAGAAATTGAGAAGGACGGCCGAAAAGGGTAGAGAGTATAATTACAGTTTGAATACATCTAATAGGATACAACTATCAATGAGCTGACTAGTTCCACTGGTTTTGCAAACCAATCCTATACATAACTTTGTAATTCATGAGCCAACTGGAAACTTCAGTTAAGCTCATTTAGGCAAATGAGCCTAAGGGGCCATTTGACAACAACTGAAGTTGCTGAACCAAAAAGCTTATTGCTTTATTTTCTAATGAATTAAGTTTTGAGGAGGTTATGAGCTCCTTAATGGGAAAATATGAAGTTGGGAAGATTATCATACCCTTGAATATTTTATTATTTAATCATTTTATCCACTAAAAGACAAAGCAACAAGTTGTTCAGTTCAGCAAAACCAAACAGCCCCTAAGCCAAGCAAGGGTAGGCAATGGCTGCTTAAAGCTTTAGCTCTTATTTGTGTTTGACTCACTGGGTCTAATCAAGCAAACACACATTATAGGTTTATATTAGTTACATACTGCACAGTCACGCAGATACAACAATATGATTAGTGAGTCAAGGCTAGGCAATCTGAACCCAAGTCTATGAAAATCCTTCCAAGACAATCTAGAACCTTACCCTAGTCTAACAAACTCGAGTCATGTTCTAAAAAGCTCATACAGTGAAACCCAAGGTGCAATATAACATAGTCCAATAGGTTGTAAGATCAATCAAAGTGGAAAGTGGGAAACATTAGAGTAGCCCAGTAGATAGCAGGATCAGGATAGCTCAATCCTTTGAGATTTGTTTGGGGTCAACATTCATGACCAGGTGATGGGTCGAATGGTGCTACCACCCAGGTCAACAACGGGTTGAAAACACTGGTGTAAATATGTACTATTAATAACTTAAGCAGCATGGCATGAAAAAACATAAAAGGAAAATCATGGAGCTTAGTGACAACACAGCAATAGTAATATCAGTAAAGTTTCTTGCAGACTGAAAAGAAAAAAGGATTGGAATGGCACCAATTACCTGAATTTTCTGCAAAGTAGCACATATCAGACATAACCACCATGGACAACCCCTGGTGAGGAACCCAATTTCTTTTAGTGTCAAAGTAATAGAACATTGGATCCAGTATACGGCGCATTGTTGTACTCTCCTTGGCCAATTCAACCATTTTCTGAATACAAATCTGTGCCCAGATTTTGGGTGTCTCAATCTCTTCTCTATAGAGAAATATCAATGTATTAGCCACAAACCAATATGCTATTTATTCTACATGAACAAAGAAGAGGTACAAGAAATAAACATTACAGAATAAGACATAGGTTCCAATTCTAGGGGTCTTAGCATTGGATCTCATTCACCACCTTGTCAATAGTGATAAATCCTTTTTTTCTGGCCGTGCCCTGATCATTGTGTGGCTTGAGTTTAGATCACTACCAACTCTTGCTTCACATCTAACTACTTCATCAACCCAGTTATGATGTGGCTCCCCTCTTTCAGAGTCACCCTCAAGATACATATCTGGGTCATAGTTATCCAATGCTAAATGCACAATCTGCATAAAATAAAGATCTATAAATCAAAAGCAGCCAATAATCTTTCACAAAATACACCTAACATTTAAAGTTGTCCTTAAAATGAAAACATAAATCGACATATAGCATTGTCAGACTCCATGAGATATTTGTATGAACCATCTCAATTGGCTGACTTATAAAGGCCTAAAAATTGCCATTGCTTCTATGTGATACAGAAATGGCAAATGGATGGTGCAAGACATAAATTAAAGTATCAACAGCATGGCCTCAACAAACCTGAAATTCTAGCAATTACATACACTGTTTTATGCATGTCCATGACAATTCTGAGGAATAATTATGTAAGTAGTGCAATAAATTTACTCGGTAAGCACGATAGAGCTTGAAAAGGTTTTTTGTATGTCTTGTCCTCTCTTCTTTTAATAGTAATACAATCATACACCGTTTATAAAAAAAAATTACCTGGTAAGCATGATCACAATATTATTTGAAATATGACAAACTCAGTTGTCTAAATAAAAGTGCTTTAGTATTTCTGACATGTCAACACAAGATAGTTTCTGGCACAAAGTTACAAAGTGAAGGACCCTGGTCACATTGCCTATAAAAACTGCTTACTAGAAATTAGTTTAATAGTTCTTTTTTTTATGAATAAGCAGATTTTATTAAAAAAGAGATAAAAGATACAACTGATTAGGAAGAGGCATGAGCTGCAACCTCTCCCAACAGACTAAAAAGAACGACAAATTACAACTCTGCCCAATACAAATGTTCCCTATTAGCTCCTTGCTTGGCTAAGCTGTCAACCATAGCATTAGCTGATCTCCCCACCCATTGTATCCTTACAGATAGTCCTGGTCAGCCATTTGAACTTTTCAGTTCATTTTTTGTAACACCAAATTGCATTCTCCGGGTTCTGCAACCACCCCATCACCACCTTAGAGTCACCTTCTATTAATAGCCATTTGAAATTAGTTTAATAGTGCCCAACATAAACATTCACCAAAAGGGGGAAAATACTATGCAAGCATAATTTAAAAGTCAGGAATAGATCCACTTAATAGAGGTGTTACAATAGTACCCACCTCATCAAAATCAGCAAAAATATGTGAAAATTCTCCCATAAACCACACCTGCAATGAGAGACCAATCTACTCAGTTGGAATCACCAAGATATACAGTTAAGACCTGAAAGTACTGTCTAAAAAGATCCCTCTGCAGCCACCAAACTAATGATGATGGGAAACAAATACCATAGCTGAAAGGCACTGCAAGCTTGATGCTCGCAAACATTGCTTGCTTTGTTCTTCCCCAGAATCATGAGCCACAGAACACACTTTATGAACCAAACCTTCAATATTGTGCGTGTAGGTACCATCTGCCTGTTAATGCATGCAATAAAAATAAAGCCAAGTTATCACATGATAAAATGTTTCTAGAATAGAAAAGATGGAAATAGATGTACAAGTATGCAAGAAGATTTGAGAAGGAAGCCACAACGATAGTTCATTTAATAAATAAATTTAAGGATAATGAAATTTACGAATCTATCATATATATTCATGTGTATAAGATGGATAGAAATTAGAAAGAGGTCCACTCTAAATCAACACAGTATGTGCATTAGTTAGGAATTATGATTGGCACTATACTCTTACATGTCCTTGTCAAATTAAAATAATTGAAGAAAAGTCATTGATTGTCATGCATCAACCCATCAGTAAGGTGAAAGGTCATAATGCCAGATAAATCACCACAGAGGGGAAGGCATAGAGTGGAAGGTCATAAACATGTAGACCAGAAAAATAATTATTTATGGGGATATGACAAGAGACATATGTGGCATTCTAGAATTGATAATAATAGGTGTCTCCATGATTTACAAGAAATGTCAGTAAAATTAACCCAAATTTATCAGAATCTAGAAAATATCAGTAAGATACTTCCAGAACTCCTCAAAAACAAAAGTAAAAAATATATATAATTAAAGCATAATGGATGTAGTAAACTTACCTGATTGTAAATGAATCTAGTCAAGGTTTGGCATCCAAGAATGCACACTGCATCTTTCTTCGTGTGATCCAAAAGTTCAATAATGACATTCAGTATGTTGAGAGCAAAGTATGCCCTAAGAACAACAGCAATAACAAAAGTAAAACTGGCATGGTCCAAAAGATTTACAACTAAACTGTGCATCTAAAGTTGTAAGTATAAAGTAAACACAACACAATAACCTATTGGCTAGTGGCAACTGGAAAAAAGGTTAATACAGCTACCAAGAAGAAACAGTTAGGTAAAAGAGAAAGAACTGAGAAAAGAATCCTCTCTAATCACAGGTATAAGAAAACATGAAAAATTATATTTGTAATGGAAGTTTCATAAAAAATGTAGATCCAGTTACCATTTAAGGAATATAAAATTTTATGATGAAAATAAGATTGGATATAGTTTAAGCTGGTTTTATCATGAACCTAGCAGGGGAAAAATAGATCTAGTTTCATTAAACCAGTTATAACTAATATATTCAGCTTCAGCAACGGAAATCTAGGGTAAAACATGACAAGAAACAAGAAATTCATTGGACTTACATTTGCTCCTTACACATGCAAAGCAATTTGTTGAAGGCCTCTGTGATTATATTAACAATTTTGATGTGCTCAGATCGCAGTTCCTTGTAGATCCTTTGTTCCAGATACTTTGCAATCTACAGAAATTTAAACGCGAGGAAAATGACCTCGAGTTGATTGAAGTTACTATTTCTTCTTAAGAAGAAACAAGAAAAAAAATGCAATCAGTACCTTGGGGATACGGAAAGGGTTCCTAGCAGCATATTCACATAACTTGACAATTTTTCTTTCATTTGGAGGACCATCCTGAAAAATCAAGATAACCTCATTATACTAGAAGTTGATAAGAAAAATAAAACTAGTAAACAAATCAATAGCAAAAGTACCAGTTTAAGCTAGTAAATAAGGCAAATAGCATAAATGCTTGTTGAGTTTTAACTCCAAGGAGGATATTGCCACTTCCAGTTGACTTAATGGTTAATCCAAGTTAACAAGTCAATTGAAAGTTTCACAGCCATATTGAATCATCCCTTCATACTGTTTGCCTACCTTAAGACGAAAAAAGAAACAAAGTAGGAACAAAAAAAAAAAAAAAAGATAGACTGGCTTGAAAAGGGAAATGGAAGTTGTACCAAGATCGTGTTTGACAGATAGAATTTAAGTCTAAAGATAGATGACAAACTTATTCCAAACATGGAATGAACCGACCAGTGTGCCATGAAAAACAAGTTTTGATCAAAGAAGGGCAAGGAGAGAAACATACATAACCAGGACAAGCATTTTGGGTAACTCTTCTATGGGTAGGAAACACCTTGCTCCACTGAAGCATGAAGTAATGAATGATAATAATGTTTATGACTTTATGACAAGATATTGGATAGTTTACCACATGAATCCCCAACAAGTAAGTAGAATAGCACATTTCACTATTTATCTCAGTACCATAATGTGTTATGTTTAAATTTCGCTTACCTGTTAAGTGAACATATGGTCAACACTGGGAATAAAACACACAAAAAAGGAATGAAAAAAAAAAAAAACAAAAATGTTTGCAAGATAGCTGAGCAGGAAAATGAATATGCATCTCACACCGCATGATCAGATACAATACTAGCTACTAAACCTATGAATAACCAAGGCAAAACATATTACGTAACAAATGAAAAATTGGTTGAAGTGCTGAACCAGAGGTAAGAAGTGTGAAGTTGGCGGAGCCTTACAACGGACTTGGGGAAGATCTCAGCAAGCAGCTTCTTGTAACGCTTAACTGGTTGTCGAGATCTCGACCTCAAAGCAGGGCAGCACACGCACATGTTCCCACATACTGGAAGAACTCTCCTGGAAATAAAACCCATCCCCTGTAGAGCAAAATAATGAGAAAGAGATGACAGTTGACAATGAAAAATCTTCTCTTCAGACCTCCACAGCTCGAGCGTAGAAGCCCAACAAAATGTGTTCAAGCTAAGCCACCAACAACCGAAAGGGGAAATTAAAAACTAAAGAACGTGAAAAACCAGACTGAACCAAAGAACACTTTAAAAAAATGGCGATAGAAAAACAAAAAAACATAAAGAAAGAAGGAAAAGACAAATGTCCAGATAAAATTGTCTGCAAAACTAACCAGAGAGACGCGTAAAAGGCAGAAACGCGTCTCTCTTACACAAGTAGGAGGCAAGAGAACATACTCTGCTCTGTAGAAGAAGATTTGAGGTGGAGAAAATCAAAAATCTCCCTCCAGATTACAATGCTTTGCTTCTGCAACGTGAATCAGAAGCAGTGAGCGAGCGAGGGAGACACTAAAAAACTATCGAGAAGAACAACTCGGTCACGTGACTATACCCAAAAGAAACCTGCTTTTTGTCAGAACTCGGGAACACTGAACCTCGACTTTTTAAGCTGAAAAAATGCTTTAATCATGGCGGATTCCAATTTTCGATTAAAATCCCTTAATTTGATTTTCTTGCTTCAGTGCGATCAATCAGAAAGGAGCAAAATGGAGGGAAGTGGGAAGTTCAATAATGTGTAGTAAGCTAACATGCTTTGGTGGGATAAAACAATAATTTGAGGGAGAATCTCTTTGTTGGGTTTTCAAGGATCAAACAAAAAAAATTCATTTTGGGGTTCCAGATCATACTTTCAGTAATTGATGAATGTGGGTTGTCTGGTTTTCTAGTCTATCCCATTTGACTGGTAGCAATAAATAAATAAATAAACCAGACAACCACTCTGATCCACTGGAAGATAATTGTGTTATGGCAGTTAGTTGGTCCAACCACCAACAACTTCCCGGTTCAGATTGAAATGGGTCAAAATGGTTCTTGGTAGTAGGCAAAGTTAAATATCGCTGTATCGATATTAAAAATCATATATATTCTAAGGGTTCTCCAAACATCTATCAGAACCTATCAGATACGATATGATACATTTGATACAAGATATATTGTATTGAAATTTTAATTTTTTATTTACAGGAAGCCGGTTGCCCTCTTTAACAAACAACAATAAGTATTTTCAGCCCATCATTAACCCATATGGTGAAACCATTTGAACAATCACTCGGCCTGATTCTGGGATTTGATAAAAAACTGTTGATTTGGTCTAAAATTGTTCTGTCATTAAGTTGAACCATTGATTCATTTGACCCGATCAATGGGTCATGGGTTACACGCTCTGTGTATGTGAAAATTTTGGAAATCCAATTGGGGTGATCATTATCCATTCCGCGTGATTTTTTGAGACCTATGTGTTTGGACATTGGAGGCACCGAAAAAATTTCTGGCCTCAAATTCAAAAATAAAAACATAAATTAGACATAAAATAATGTATATATCCAAGGTTTTTAAAACCAATCCAGACAATAAATCGGTCAGGGTCTGGTTCCTGGGTCGAACAGTCCAATTGTTCGAATCGAATGATCGGCCTATTCTGACAAAAAAGTACAAAAATTAAAGAATGATTCAAATGGTTCTAACAGTTCAACCGCTCAAGTTAACAGTTTACTGATCAAATCAACATTTTTTTGGTAACAGTCCGGTTTTAGGAAAAAATGGAACCAGTCACCTGACTAATTCCCGATTTTTTCGGTTCAGCTCAGTTTAAAAAACCATGTATATATCATATGTAATATATAATTATACATTATTATTTTATTGATATCATACTTGTTTATATAGATGTACATGCCATATCACAATCTTATCATTCCACCCAAATGATCAAACCATTAACCCATGACCCAGGCAAAAACGATTCAACCAATCGGATTTTAAAACACTGATAACAACAAATCAACAATTTATGGGTCCTCCTTGATGTTTGATCTGTCTTGAACCGGTCCAACCTGCTGCTACCGCATCAATCCAGCGAGCTTCCATGGAGTGGACCACATGTTCTTATTATATGCACAGCTTTAATGGTAAAGATGTGGGACGAGTCTTTGCACTCAACAACTGATGAAAGTAGTGAAAGCGACCAGAATTGATTTCCAGTCATTGTTTGATCAGAAGCAGCCTAATTTCTCAAACAAGTCATATTTGCTTGGTCAGACCACATGTGCGGTGTGGTGTTTGGGGAACATTGTACGTTTGATTTTGCTTATTGTTATTATATTTTTATCCATTAAATTTCTATTCTCTTATCCTCTTAATGCAAATATCAGCGTATCTGCTATGCAATTTGAGAAAAGGAATATTAAAATAATGGTAGCAGCAGTGGTATCATCCACCAATCAAGGAACTATATTTAATTTAGTTTTTATATCTTAGAGTTTTTTTTGGAGAAGTACAGAAAGGTCCGATGCAGATTTTTGAATTCCACTGCAAAGTTATAAACATTCAAAATGTAAAAAATGCACACTTTATACATCAGTGCCCCGTGCATTGACATCAATTCCAAGCTGATAACCACACTAATTGTAATTTGGGCCTAAAAATTCTGACCATGGGCTGAATCTTCTTTCTCCCATTTTTTTAATACTCAAGGCTTGTTTGAAGCCATTTTTACATTTAGTTATCATTATACTCATTATTTATACAAAACATAGAGCCCCTTTATCAGGATTTCACAAAAGGTTGCCCTGCCCATACCGTAGACAAAGGTGCTGTTTGGTATTATTGACATTTCAAGTACAAAAGCCACCACATCATTATTTATACAAAATGACTGCTCTCAAACTCAATTCATGCATTGCAACTGCATGCATTTTACATAGCCAGTTAGGCTTGCTCTACGATTTAATTAGCAAAGTATTAAAAGAAAATAGGGTAATTATTTGTTTTACTATTTGAATGAATATATACATTTTTCTTGAAAAAAAAAATCAAACGTAGTCAATATGATGAAGCTGCAAGGTGCCACTCAGCTAACGTCTTTAGCTGGTCGTAGCAGAGATTTAGGATCGAATCCCACCTGCACCTGGGTTGGGGGATGGGTTCTATTTTCATAGTGTGGCCCTTCAAAAAATAAAGAAAAAAATAAATAAAGGATGAAGCTTATACACGCATCCCAAGTTAAAAATTCTATTATTTATAAGGATATTTTAACTGTAAAAAAGAAATAAATCCCTAAAATAAGGACTGCCAAATGGAGTCTCACTGTTTTGAAATTTGAGATGACAGAGGCATCCATCTCATACTGGTTAGAAAAAAAAAAATAAATAAATCATCAATTGGCCACCTTTTTTCCCTTTCCCCAAAAGAATGGAAGAAAAGAAGGTAGACCCCATCTTTACACCTGGTAACTAGGAGGGTGGGCCATTGGGATTGGGGGGACCTTGTGATCCGACACATCATTTCCTCTCCATCTGTAAAGCTTCAGCTAAAGGGAACTCTGCATGCTGCAGATGAAAGGCAAAAAAAAGGAGAACTTTTTCTGGCATCTCCTTGATATTGAAAATTTGAAACTTAAGCCCTCTCTACTCATTTTGAAAGTCAGAATGCAAATTTCAAACTTCTGTTCAAGAGCACTTTATTTGTTCTCTTGTTTTTCACATTAGGAAGGAAATTTCAAAAGGATTAGGAAAAAACAGTTTAGTGGCAGCAATTTATACAAAAAGAAATTAAGTCTACAGTGCAAGACCCAAGATGTGGATAAAGTGAATTAAGGGCCACCCATCTCACCCATGTGAGCAATTCAAAGGATGGGCCCCCACCCCACATCTAATGGGCTTGGATTGGCCGTGCAAATGCTCCTTCACATGGGAAGAGACATGATAAGGTGGTTATAATTTATAAAGCTTAGGCCTAGAAAGGGTTATAATAATAATGCAAATGCAAAAGGTGGTATTGCTTGTGAGTTGTGACTATCATCGTTTATTTCCCGCCATAGTTATAGTGAATTAACTGAAAGAATATTTTATTGCTGCCTTGCTGGACGGGCCGTGGGCGTTGAAGCAGTTGAAGTGCACATGGCGATTCACCCGTAACATTATGCCCACGTGTCAACTACATTTAATGCGAGTTTCTTACAAAGAGACATCTCACCATCACGGGGCCTTGTGAAGGTTGGCCCTACGTGTAACGTCACGAAGTTGTTAGTGTGTTTGATGAAAATCTTGCAAAATAAAAAAAAAACAAATAAAAAATCACACTTTTCAATGAAGAAGGGTTCGTTTGGCACATCTTTTTGAGAAGATTTTCTGGTAGTTATGACTGGGAAAAGACGCATTGAGCTTTTGCATGAAGATCTGAGTGGTCTGAAGTTAGTTTGGTAGTAACATGTCTTTCCGTGTCTTTTCACACGAGAATAAAACACGAAAAACTTCATTTGGAGCTTCCTGAAATCAGCCCAAAATGGGCTTCTCGTGTCTTTTTGATGCTCCGGCTTCTAGTGGCTAGATCTTCTATGAATCAAATGGGAAAAGGGCTTGTAAACAGCCGAAAGACCGCACAAAAAGACGCTCCAAATGGACCCAAACTTATTTTGTGTAATTTCTTTGAACCTGTTCAATCCAAGGTTTTTAAAACCGGATCGAACATGGAATTGTTCTAGGTCTGGTTCCTGGGTCGAACGGTCTGATCATTTGGTCCAATTCCCATTCTGACAAAAAAAAACAAAAAACGGCCAAAAACTGTTATCTAAGTCAACAATTTATTGGCCAAAAAGCAATTTTGGGGTAAAATGGAACCGATCAAGTGACTGGTTTCCAGTTTTTCCGATCCAATCCGATTTTCAAAACATTAGTTCAGCCAATGCTACTCAATCAACATTAAAGTTCTCCCCTAAATGCCTGTTTGGAGGGTTTTCACGTAAACGCAGTGGCTTCCTACTTTGCAAGGTCTCACATAAAAAGCCTAGAAATTATGTTTGATGAAAAACCCGAAAAGTCCTAGTATGCTTATTAAGCTAAGCAATCAACTTTATGATGAATTTAGGGCTCATTGGGCGCATCTTTTTGGGAAAATCTTCAGGTAGCTCTGACAGTTAAAAGATGTATTAAGCTTTTGAATGAAGATCTGAGCAACTTGAAGCTAGTTGGGTAGTATCACGTCTTTCTGTGTCGTTCAGTGTGAGAATAAAATGCAAAAGACGTGAAAAGCTTCATTTGAAGCTTTCCAAAATCAGCCCAAAATGGGCTTCTCACGTCTTTTCGATGCTCTCATTTTGACGATTAAATCTTTTGCGAACTAAACAGTAATTGACCGAAATTCGATTTGCCCAGCTTATAAACAACCGAAAGACCGAGTGAAAAGACACGCCAAACAGGCCCTTAGTTTATTCCCGCTCATGAGAGCTTTTACATAGCATCTTCTTATTTTGCAAGATGGGGCTCACATGGAAGGTTTGGAAAGTTTAGCAGCTATGTTTGCTGAAAACCCCGAAAAGCCTAAATACATCTTAATTCAGATAAGAAATTGATTTTCCAATGAAGCTAGTAGTTTTAGTGACTTCCTTAAAACTGTTTAATCAACCCAACTTAATCAAAAGTGAAACTCTCACAAATAGGCTTTTAGTAGCTTCAAAGCGGTTCAGCGAACACAGTTCTATAAAAGGTGAAGCCATCCCAAACAGGCTCCAAGAGAGTCATCACTCTTTAGTATGAGGCTACAAAGATCAACGAGTGAGACTCGTCACTGTAAGCACTTAAACAGTTCTATCTAAAAGTTTAAAACAGAATTCATATCGAAGGCCCACTCTTAGTCAGGCTTGGACAGGAATTTAGGCCAGTAGGCACAAGCTCAGAACGAAAGCATTAGGTCTGACTTTTTTTCAGACTGGATTTGAGATTTTTCAAAAAAAAAAAGTCAAATCCAAACATGAACCTGACCTGATGATATTTTATTTAATAAAATATATTTCATATAATAAAATAATATATGTTTTTTTCGTTCATCTTCACTATTCTCAAGCCATAGTAAAATCTTTTAGTATTATTCAGTTTGAGGTCATTAATATAAATAAATCAATTTTATTACTAAATAAAAAAGTATTTTTTCTCAATCTTTTTCAGGCTCGAGCTTTAGACTTTACATAAGGGTTGGGTTCAAGTTCAAAATCAAGGTCCAATGGTCTGGCCAAACTTGGGCTCAGACTTGATTGTGTTCTATTGATATAGAAGCAAAGCTTAGCCCAACCTATAAATAGGTCTAATTGAGACAAGGCTTAGATGACGATGATGATTGAATACAATCGTAGTTGAATATGATCCAAACCTACCCAATTACAGCCATAGTCTAAGGTGCTTGGAATCCCCACTTCCGATTGTGTTCAATGTAATGGGATTCTCTCCAAACAATAATCCTGTACAACGTATAAACATGAAAATCCCATCATATATTGAGAATATCTCTCCATAAATTTAAAATAAATGTATAAAAAAACATTTCCAATGTACAGTTAAATGCTATAAAGTTTTTGCTTGGATATCCACACATTTAGCTCCATCTTCCCCATCACTCTCACTCTCTCTAATAGCCTTTGTAAGAATATAATATACTTGGCATATGATAAGCCAAGACAATAGTATGATTGGGGACCTTAGGGCCAAGAATGTAGCACACAGCCGGGTCCAACATGTTCTTCCAAGTTCCAACAATGGTGGTACCCCTTTTGAACACACAGTCCCAGACATTATTCCTTCAACATGACATGTTCGATGTTTAAAAATCTGAAATAAATAATCTTGAAAAGCTGGAATACCAACTGAAATCCCGGTTATCTCATGAGAATCCTCTCTACGATTCTCAAAATATATTCCAAATATTCTATTCAAAAAATTCCTTTAGAGGTAGGGATTTGGTCCAATCCAATCCAGTCCAATGTAAGTCCATTATAAATGGATCAGTTTCAATCCAATCCAATAAATATTTTGGACCATTTTGGATTGGTCCAATTCAATGTCTGGACCTTCCAATCTATTCAAATTTGTTTTAATTTAGATTAGTTCTAATCCAAACCCAGTCCATTGACACCTATATTCTTATATTTTATCAATAGACCAGATATTAGCTCAATCCAACCCAATCCAATATAATTCATTATGGATGGACCAGGTCCAATCCAATCCAATAAATACTTTGGACCATCAAATCTGGATTGGTCCAATTCAATATGTCTTATTGGTCTGTTTCAATCCGTCGAAATTGATTTTGGATTGGAGTGGATCCATTGACACTCCTACTTAGAGGCTTAGACAACCTAAAAATTCCATTCCAAATAAAAACATGAACAAATTTGTTTTGGTATCAAAATTTTTTATATTTTTGTAAACCATAATATTGTTCCATTAAAGCAGAATCACTGTGAAGGGCTAGGAGATTTCATGAAGATTTATCCGGTAGGGTTAGGAGGAGTGCTCTTGGTCCTATCCACGGTGAATGGCCAACCATCCTATTTAGACCCTGTTTGGTACAGCTTCTGTGTAGAGATGAGTTGGATGGCAACAGTGATGGTTGGAGCACTTGTGTTTTTTAAAAGCTACCTACCTACATTAGCTTCTGTCTTATTTCTCGCATCTGGAACTGGAAGACAATGATATGCTTTTCAGATTTTCATCAAATGCAGCTTGTAGTAGGAGTGCAACTTGGGCAGGCCTAGTCCAAGTTCGAACCAGCCTAATCGGAAATTTTACACGGGTTAGGTTTGGATTTTCGGTCTTTGGGTTGGGCTCAGGCCTAAGAAGTCGAGCTTTTTTATTTTTCGGGCCGAGTTTGGACTTAGCCCTTAAGTAGCCTGAATCTGACTCAAGCCTGGACCAACTATATACATCCATACATACATATGTATATGTATATAAATTTTGCATACATACATACATACATTCATTGACCAACCCGAATCCAATCCAAATGCATTAAATTACAATATGGGCTGGGCTTAGATTGAAAATGTTGGGCTTTACCTCAAACTTAAGTCTTAAACCCAAATTTTAGAATTAGGTCTGAATTAATTATAAACCCAATCCAACCTGCTCAACTTGCACCCCTAACTTCTAGTGTTCTCGTATAGAACTAAATTTAAAATGTCAGAAGTTACATCCCTAAATCCCTCTTAAAAAGGCACTTCATGGGAAGTTTGAATGTAATAGTCACATTCATTGCACATTGAGAATAGTGGTTATAATTTACATCGTCGATATATTCCTAATGTATATGATTACCAACAATGTATTAATTATAGTCAGCAGATTCAGACTTCTTCGTGGGGCCATGGTGGCATCTCCCACCTGTACGCAAGGGTTTCAACCATTATCATCCGGACTGATCGTAGTCATGTCAGCAATATGGTGAACTACCACCCTTTTAATGATTTAATAGTTAATGCCATCTACACTATCAGCTTTTATAATTAATGACATCAGTGCCTCACAAGCGAGCGCCTCACAATTTAAACACATTCCAACCGTGTATTGAGAATTCATAATTAATTGCATTATAGTTGATGTCCGTGAGGTCAGAGATTCGATGAAGCTTTGAGGGCTGAGGAGTGAGGTACCATCAACAGTATCAGACCATTACAAGTCAATTTGAGCAGATTTCCTTTAGTCATGTCTACATGGAAGAAGGCAGCAGATATGGGCAGGGAATGAGACACAGGAAAATGAAACCAATAACGAGTCGGGATCTACTCACAAACCAAAAAGTATACCAAACACGTTCCAACTATGACTGCTAATGGGCCAGGTCTAGCTGGCATACCCAAACCATTTTGTCTCGATTAATAATTGGGTCAGTTTGTTATTGGATGCCTCGAATCGGTTTACATTTGGATCCGATTTTTTATTATATATATATATTATCATATTTTATGTTTGAAATGATATATTTAATAAATAATAAATAAGATAATAAAACATATAATTTATTAATATACAGATAACTTAGTAATTTTTGATCGTTTTTACTAAGGTTATATTATCAAATTTTAAATTTTATGTTATTCTTTAAATAAACAATATAGTTTTCAGTATAATCGAACCTATCGGGTCTGGACCCAATAGACCCAACTAATAACTAGGATAGTTTTGGGTCTGTGATTTTGTCCCATCAATAATTGGTTAGGAACCGGTTCTACCTAGACCCGACCTAGACCTAACCCATTGACAGCCCTACTAATCTCAATTGTTTGCACTCTTATCAGTACAAGATAGCTTATGCATTTCATAAATAAAAAATCAAGTACATCACAAATTGCGCAGAAAACTTTTAGCCATCTAGATATCAATTTGGTTTAGGTTTGGTCATTTTCCTTTGCCAAACATAAGAAAATTAGAATCAAAACATCCTCCTAGGGAATATCTATATGTATACATAATTATATTTTATATACATAAAACAATATTTTCTGATAATAAAATAATATTTTTTATTAAATGAGATTAAATCCACATCCAATCCAATTATTAATTGGATGCAAGTTCTAACATTCAAATTTGTGATAATCATATCAAAGTCTAATCGGGCATTAGACTTTCAAACTCTAATGACAACCCTAGTGGATAGGGCCCAAGCTAAGCAACCCCTAATCTCAATGAGGAAGTTATATATATAATTATAGATAGATAGAAAGATATATATATATATATATATATATATATAGTGAGAGAATAGACTAAAATTAAATAATTTTTTTAATTTTAAAAAAATTTATAGTTTTATATTTAAGATAGGTAAGCCTGCCCCTATCCTAGGCACAAACAAATATTATTATGCTTGAGGTGTGGGTTAGGTTGGGTCAGACAACCTTAAAAATTGTTAATACCCCATCAAAATTTGGTTTGAGATCTTTTATTTAATTATTTTATTAAGTAATTAGCAATAATTTATTATTTTTATTAAAAATTATTAATATAACTAATCCAAAGTACTAAATTATTTTTTAACAAATTACTCTTTATTGAAAAGATCATGTACGAGAAACTGGTGACAACATAAACCCATATAAGTTATTATTTTTCTTAAGAATGGAGACCGGAAATGAATAATATGAAAAAAAAAACCCAAAGAAGATAGCCCAAAGGTTCATGTAGATATTTGAATCCCATGAAAAAGGAATTGTAATTAGGGATTCCTTAGGCTCAGTTTGGAAGGGGTACAAATACAAATATGTACAATGCAAATGCATACAAAATACAAGGTTTTGCACTCTACAAATTTGTATTTGTACTCTTTCCAAATTGAGCCTCAGGCTGTATTTAGTTGCAACGAAAATAAATTTACACTGATGCAAAACTATGATAGTGCAAATGATTTGAGTGTAAATTCTGATATATTTTTGTTTTAAATTTTAACTTATTTTGTTTAATTGTAATACAAATGAAATAAATTAAGAAATGAAGCAGAGTAAAGTAGAACCCAAAACAAAATTAAACAACAATTTGCATTATTTTCATTTGCACTCGTGCATTTGTATTAGTGCAAATAAAATTGCACTGCAATCAAACACAACCTTATCTATTAATTGCTTGCAATTGGGATACCCATGGGTTTTGGGGTGATCAAATACTCTTTCCTTACATTGCATGCATATGTTCCATATAATCGGCCGGGTGATGATAGTGTTTCATTTATATATAATAAGATTTCTCCTTGTGTGTTTTTGGAACTAATGATAATATTACTAAAGAATTGAATTTTGAAGACACACATGGATTTTTTCTACTATATAAAACATATGAAACTCTTTATTTTAAACAAATAGAGATGGGTCTTGAAACATATGTCTAGCCATATGTCTCAATAAACCTCATCAAAAAATACAATAAGGAAACCTATTCATTATTAGTAAGTACAATTGAAAACAAGGGGGTGTGCATTTGCAAACATAGGTAAGCACACCTCTCCTTGCACTTTGAACCAATGGAGATAGAAGAACAAAGTGGAAAATTGAGGTCAAAATTCTAGAAAAGAATGGTGTGACGACCATGGATGGATTGGTTTACAAACTTGGAGGAGGGGTAAGCCAATCATCGCCATTAATGAATCCCGTGCTCAAGAAAGGTTGGACTTCTGCATCACTTAGCTTTGTTTTCACCCATGCTGGACGCTTATCTGTGTTTGATCCTGGTCCTGTGTTCTTATACTCAACGAAGTAAACATTGCTGCAACATGATAACAAAAATTTAGAATTAATGATCCGAATTAATAGTTTAGAGTTGATGCATAAACAAATAGTGAAATTGAATTATTGTTGCGACATTTAGATTCAACTAAGACATTGGTTGCATACGTTGTGGGAAATGCTCCTTCATGCCAGCCTAAAGGATTGACTTGGGCGCACATATCAGTGAAGGCGAAGATAATCCTTCCGTAAGGAAACCATGGCCGCCCTAAATAGATGTCTCCGGTTCCTGTAACCTTGCAATGAACGAAAGAGAAGCCATTATCTTCACTTGCATTCTTTCTCGCTTGTGCCACGATCATTACAAGCTCATTTGATATCGAGCGTATCTCAGTGTTCTGCAACCACACAAAGGAAGTTGTTTATATATACAAATTCTTTCTCTATGGTTCATTAATTATCACAACCCATACAGATATAGACAAACACAAACACACAGTACCATAAACAGAGTTTTTCCACCACCGAAGACGAAATCCACTGTCCCTTCAACGTAGCAATCCTTGAAGTAGTGCCTGCCCTTGTAAGCCAACAATGTGTCTTGAAAGCCGATGAACCTGCAGTTATAAAACGCCGCCTTGTCCCCGGAGACTCTCATTGCCACTGCCTGACCTCCGTTGAATCTAAATTGGCCGGTGGGTATTGGAGCCGAATTCTGAAACGATATGAGAGGGAAAATTAAAAAGAATACACATGGTGGGTTAGAAACGTATATGTACTCTATATAATCATACAGACAAGAAGATGGACAAAACCTTCATGATGATATTGGCGGCCACAAAGTAGTCAGCCAGCACCATTACGGAAGCACTATCGACGGTGCCATACTCATGAGCCGTACCGCCGAAGGACAAGGTGGGCATGTTCTGGGGCGACCCGTAGAAGGTGATGAATGGCTTGTCCACTGTGATCTTCTCTACATACTCCCCCGGTCCTATCGAAATGACAACACGCTCTTTATTATCCGTAGGAATGCTTTTGAGGGCATCCGTCACCGTCTTGAACTCGCCGCTGCCGTCCAGGTTAACCTTGATCACTTTTTTGCTTTTTTCAGCGTCAGCTAAGGCAGCATCAAGAGAGTCACCTCCTATTGGAAGGACAATCAACACCAAAAATATCATATATTTCATCAGAATACAACCGGCGGTGGTGCTTTTCATGTTTTCGGCTATGTTGTTTTCTTTATGATAGATAGATAATTCAATGATGGAGAGGGCAAGGGACAGACTCTCTTTTATAGCATCACATAGAGATATAGAGATACATAGAGAAAGAGGGCGAGAGTCAATAGAAAATTTCATGCATTGATTTTCGGTCTATTATTGATTGTTTTTTAAAACAGAAAGGAATTTCCTTCTTGATGAGACACAAAGTAGTGGAAGAGAGTAAATTTATGAAACAAGTCCTCCGAAGCATGAGGAGTGCCTTGCACATGAGTTGTAAAATAGTTTTGGGTGTTAGAGATTTTTCCTCTTGTCATGGGCAGTTGGGTTAGATAGCCTGGTAGTCAAAATTTGTGGTAGTAAATCCTGACACATGGCTAGGCGCTTGGATGTACAATGCACAAGAACGACACTCAAATAGACCTCTTCATGGTCTTCATAAACATGGTTTTGTTAGGCCCGAATCCGAGCCCGGACCTGATAAAAAACTTGAGACCGAAGCCTGTCCTAACAGAGGATTCACCGCCGGTGGCTGTGTTCACCGGTGCTGAGTTCGCCGGTAAGCTGAGATTTTGACAATGAAAAGTGAAGTCAGTTCGCGTCTGTGAGAGAGAGAGAGAGAGAAGACTCATCGCCGATCTGTCGGAGTTTACTGGTTGCGCCAGTGAGTGTTCGCCGGTTCTGTGGCTGCCTGAGAGTGTGAGGATGTGATGTGAGTCACTGTAAAGAAAAGAGAGGTTCGGAAGTTCGACTAACTTAAAAGAGATGAATGAGAAAGAGGGATTACTTAGGAGTTAGAATATTAGGGTTTTTGGGTTTAATCTATAGGTCGGGCCGAGTCAGGCTATTTTAACAAATCCCAAGCCTAGCTAGAATTTATTGTGAGCCGAGCTTTTTGGCCCGAGGTCAAATCCGCGGGCTCAAATGTATATTCAAGCCCGTCAGGGGGCCAGGCTGGGCTGGCGGCCTATGAACAGGTCTACACTCAAACCTATTGTAAATGTAACCCAATACACAACCTTCCATGCAATAAGTCCCGATGCTTGTATATGCACTTAGATCTGTTACCCTCAAGAACATTCGTCACACGTTTTCGATAGCTAATCCGATACAAACCAAATCATCTCAGCCCTTAGTTATATTCTAAAATATCCGTTTTCCTTAGTTTGGAAACTTATATTGTCAAAACCAACCTGATGATTGTGTTATGAAAGAACTTGAAGAGGATGATTAATTCTCAACTTGTATTTTGTATCACGATCTCTGTATAGTATATATACAGGTTGTATATGTACATGATAATTATAGATAAAAATAAAGATAATATATATATATATATATAAGAGATAATCATAACAGTTGCAATAGTGAAAGGGCTTGCCCTTATCTCAAATACTAGGGAACTAGGGGTGGATTTGAGTCGGGCCGAGCCAAGCCGAATATTTAGTTATTTGAGCTTGTTCACTAGAAAACTATGAGCCTCAAATTTGAGTTAGAGAGTTGATCTCGAGCTCAGCTCGACTCAAAAGCTCATAACCTCGAGTTCGACTATGAGCCATGCTTCGTATAAAAAAAATTATACATATAAAAATTATTATTTTTTATTTTACATATAAAAACTAGTTATTATTATACATATAAAAAATAAAAATATTATATATAATATTTTTAGTTTATGTATGTATGTATAAGCTTGATTAGGCTCGGAAGCCTCTTGAGTCAAGCTCAATTAGCAAACGAGCCTATACACAGGGCTCAAATTCGGCTCTAAGCTCATTTTGGACTGAACTAAATTGAGTTTTTCACGAGCCAAATTCGAATAACTTATGAAAAACTTGATTCGTTTCCATCCCTATGGGTAACCAAATGCTCTAACAGTCCCCCTCAAGTTGATGGTGGTGAGACAACGCTCAACTTGAATCGTAGTAGCTAGAACTGAGAAGAGAGAGCCTTGGTGAAAATGTAAGCTGACTAATCAGTTGCGGCAATGTAGTGAACTTGGAGTTGTTTGCGAGCAAAATGGAAATCAATTTCAATGTGCTATGTACGTACATGGAAGATAGGATTCACTTTGTTTGGTGGGTTTGGCATCACAATGCGCAACTTAGAGAAGAGAGAACGAAGCCACAAGACTTTGGAGACAACTATAACTAACCAGTAGAACCAGAATTACTCCTTTTTGTGGGATTCTGTAATGGAGAGATTAAGTGTTGTGGGGCCCGCAAATTGCTAACTTACATAGTGTTTGGTAGCATGGGCGTTATCGACATGTTTTTCAAAGATAAATGCCCACGCTAAAAACACACACATTCAACTTTAAAGATGGTGTTTGGTAGTGTGGGCGTTTATGCCACCTATGCATAAATATAACAGTGTTAGAAGTGGCCGTGTGTCCTCTCACACCAGCTTGTGCCCCCACCAATTAAACAACAATTGATGACTCCAAATCTCCTGTCCACGTCTACCCACAAAACACTATCCTTGTGAATTGGGAACATCTCCCCCTGCATAATACTACGTAGGACGGTAGGAGGATGAGATGTTTTCCATGTGTGTCTGCAATGTTATGTGGACAGAGTTTGTGTGGGCAGGAGATCCGAACTCCAATTTTACCGCTTCCTCCAATGGCTAGTTCATGAAAATATAAGCATGGATGTTTATTAGTGTTTTTTCATTAAACGCCCCAACCAAACAACACAATTTGCCTTGATAAACGACAACGCTTATGTGCTACCTAGCTGGCACCGTTAAAAATGGCTTCGATACCCAACATCCCCTCAATTCAACCAAATTTTGGGTCCGTTTGGTTTGCAGGAATAGGAGTCTGGAATCAGAATTGGAATGGGCTATTCCGATTCTAATTGTTTGGTTGGACGGAATCAGAATCCCATTCCCATTCCTGCTGGAATGGCATTCCCCCATTTGAGGGAATGGTCATTTCCTGCCCTTCCCTTGGGAATGAAATCTCATTCCTGCTGATTTTAATTCCCATTCCCATTCCTGTCTGAACCAAACAGACTATGGGAATGAACCATTCCGATTCCAATTCTGAAGGATTTCGATTCCATTTCCAATTCTGACTACAAACCAAAAGGACCCTTAATTGATTGAGTTCAACTCAATTCAATTGAACCATGTACAAGTGTGCATTAGATTCTTCAATTAGGTACATTATTTGAAGTGAGGTTGCTACATTGATGGGATGAGTGATTCAGAAATCACCAATTAATCCTTGAACTGGAATTCGAGGGGAGAGAATGCAACTAAGGTTGTGTTTCATTGCCATGCAATTTACTTGTATTCATGGAAATGATTTGGGTGCAAATTCTGATTTATTTTTGTTTTAAAATTTATGATTGTAGTGCAAAATTAATCCAGAATTTGTATTCTTTTCATTTGCACTTCTATGCATTTATATTTCCCTTTTTGCAAATATAATTGCATTGCAACCAAATATAGCTTGAGTATTTTTAGATTGAATCACAAATTCTATCTACCAAACTCACATTCACCTCTTTTCCTAAAATCCAATGTTCTTTTAAAAATTGAACCCAACAATCAACATAGAAACTAGAAAGCTGTCCCGGTTACAGGGTGAATGGCTTAGCCGGACAGATTTTCACTTTTTTTGCTCTTTCTGGTTCAATTTCATAGAGCGATTGCATTTGAAAAATGAGGACCAGTTTGGGAAAGCTGAAGTTTTGATTTAGGTGCTTTTGACTACTGATTGAAGATTCAGCTTTGTTTGTTGGACTGCTTTTAATATTAAAGCAAAAGGGGTGTTTTTCCTGACTCCGAATCTCCTGCCCATGAGAACATTGTCCACTCCTACCCACAATACATTACTCCCCGTGAATTGGGAACATCTCCCCCTACATAATACTATGCAGAGGATGAGATGTTTTCCATATGTGGCTGCGATTAACGTAGGCAGAGTTCTCATAGGCAGGAGATCCGGACTTGTTTTTCCCTTCCACAACCCCTCTCCTTTCGCTAAATGGAATATTTTCCTTTACTAAATGGAATCCAATCCTGTGAGTACTGTAGCAATTCGTGTGCGAAATATTGTAGCCCTTGGTTCTACCCCCTCATAGGCTCCAGATCGAGAGGTGCCATCTCTCTTCCCTTTCTCTCTCTTTTACATCATTTATTCCCTTCCCCATAGCCTCTATCTAGACTCTTGATATCAGCGTTTTCGAACCGCCGTTGACCTAGACAGTCGGACTGTTCGACCTGGAAATCGTCTAGGCAACCAGTTCCGTTTTACCCAAAACCCAGAATCTAGTAAAAAACCATTGAAAAAGTCAACAAACCGTCGACCCGTTCAACGGTTTTGACCATTTTTTTATTTTTTAATTATTTTTATTTTGCTATCAGAACGAGCCATTTGTTCGAATCAAACAGTCGGACCATTGACCCAGAAACCGATGGCCATAACGGTTTCATTTCTCAGTTATTTGTTAAAACGTTGCTTGTTATCCTCAAACCATTTTTCTCTTGATTTTTAATTGATATGGTTTTAAGGGTGGATCAGTGTAAAAGCTTTTATAATTTTGTGAGAAAAAACCATGAGGTGATTTGTTGACATGTCAATGTCATTCTTGAAAATAAAACTATTTTATTATAGTATTTTAATATATTAGTTTTTAATTTTTTTTGTCATTTTTAGGGGAAGAGATGGGACCTGATGGGGCGATGTTAGAGAGAGAGGTTGTGTGAAACCTAATGGACCCAATTAGAGAGAGAAAGAAAGGGGTCATGTGGGAGTCAATGTTATAATGGGGGGTGCGGGGTGGGGGAGTGGGATATATTAGATAGAGAGAGATTTAAAATGACATAAAAACTAGTGAAATGCAAAATACAATGGCCGGTCAACCCTATCCAATATTTTTCAAAAAACCTATATAGGATATTGACATATGAGATGGGTCCTCTGTGAACCATTATCTTACCTAAAAGGACAGTTCTCTCGGTTTACCTTTATCTGTGCCAAATTTCTTCTTGCTTTATAGAGTAGGCTATACAAGCATAACAAGAACTGTTTTTGTTGAAGCTATTGAATCAACGAGCTTTCAAATAGTGGAAAGAAATAGTACAATTGATCATTTTTATCTCCTAATAATCATTCGATATAATTAAATTTTTAATATAGTTAATTTAATTATTTAGATTATTTTAATTTATTTAATGATTTTAAAATATAATTATTAAATCTAAAATTAATTAACAAAATATTTAAAAATACATTAAATGAATTTAATTTATTTGACACAATTCAATTATCTAAATCAATTTAACATAATTCAATCACATAAAATTAATTAATTTATTTATTTAATTTTAGGTTGTGGATCCCATGTATCTTATGACTAGAGTGGAGCATTAGTATTGATTACATAGCATGCTAAATAGCTACTATGTTCAACTAAAAATATCTTTGTTTTGGTTGGACATGTGGGGTGGAGAGAGAGAGAGGGAGGGAGGGCTTTTTGGGGCTTTGTATCAAAGAGAGGGGTTATATCAGGTCTGGTGTTAGCAAAGATAGGCTATATATGTTTTTTTTTTAATTATATTTTTTATTTTAATGAAAGCTATTTATTTTCTTTTTTTTTAAAGACAATTTATTTTTCTTTGACAAATTATTTTTCTTTTTATGACTTTCAATCTTACAACCCTTAGAATAAAATTATTTATTTGAAAACTATTTATCTTATAGCCCATGCAACCTCTGCTATTTGAATAATAATGACAATGTATGAATCTTGATGTCAGCTAATTATTAAAACAATTAATCTTTATTTTAGCAGTTTCAATTAATTATATTAATAACTTTTAACAAACATAATAAATTACCACTAAGTAGGATGCATGTTGGGGTTCCCAAAATTGCTCCCTACTTCTTAGGATAGTGACATTTGTCCCTTAACATGCATCCTACTCTCCCATGCCCGAGTTCTTTTCTCTGTTAGATCTAAAAGGCCTAAAAGAGCTCGCATGAGCTCCAACCTATCTTCTTCTACCTTCACCCGTTCGTCTCCTATTTGATAGTAGAGCTCGAAGACCACTATTCTTTAGTTTTTCTTCGGTTGAGAATGCCTTGTCTTCACATTTCACCATATTAGTGTGATTCTAGTCGGAAAGAGCAACATGTTGTAGGTGAAATGAGATGGGGAGTAGGAATGGTAACGGGGCGGGGATCATATTCCCTGTCCTTGACTCCGATTATAAAAGTAACCCTATCCTCGATCTCCGTTGGAGATAAAATTTGTCCTCCATCCTCGATCCTCGACGGGGATGGGTTTCCCGCGGGAACCCAAATCTCCAAATTTTTTAGATAACAATATTTATTTGAAAAATAAATTTACTTCAAATAAATAAAAATTTTAAATTATAAATAATTTTTAAATATGTTTTGATATATATATAATAATAATATATATTTAATATGAATAATATAAATAATATATAAATACATAATCGGGGTTGGGGACCTCAATTCTCATCACTGACCTCAATCAGGGATTCCTATTAATCCCCGTCCCTATTCCCGCCCCGCCAAAACAATCCTCATCCCCGACCCCATTGGGTCGGTGGGTCGGGGAAGTCAGGTCCCCGCCGAAAATGGGGAAAATTGCCATCCCTACTAAGGAGAGGAATATGTAGGAATGGAAATGGGGCAGGGATCATATTTCTCATCCCCGACCTCAATCCTTGTTGAGGATAAAAGTTGTCCTCCGTCCTTGATCCTTGATGGGAATGGGTTTCCCGCGACAACCTGAATCCCAAAAATTTTTTAGTTAACAATATTTTTAAAAATAAATTTACTTAAGATAAATAAAAAAATTAAAATATAAATAATATTTTAAATATATTTTGATATATATAATATGAATAACATCATATATATGATAATATATTTTAATATAAATAATATTTATTATATATATATAACTGGTGTTGGGGCAAGGTAGGGACCTCATTTCCTATCCCTAACCCTGACCCCAATCGAGGATTCCTATTAATTCACACCCCATCCCTGTCCCACTAAAGCAATCCCCATCCCCGACTCAATGGGGTCGGGGAAGTTAAGCACTCTTAGAGGATGGGGAAGGGGAAAGGGGATTAGGGTTCAACCGTTCAAGCAACTTCTACAAATAATGGGAGAGCTCCGTTGGTGAAATGAGCTGGGGAGAGAGGTAGCAACTAAGTTGAGGGAAAAGCAAGACGAAGTGGGTTAGGTTTTTCGGTGTCCTACTATTTGAATGTTCAAACGGAGACAGAGAATATTTTTGTTCCAAACATATGTTTTTTAGAGATCGCATTAATTTATTAATGTGATTAACTTAACACCCACACCGTTGTACTCACACATGGGAAGAATTGTAAATCGGGCTGTGCTACCCACAGGCCTGGCCCGTCATTGTAGCATGCAGGCATTAATCAGCCCCTCACGAGATTGTCCCCCACAACGTTCCACAGCACATCTTGCCCACAACGTTCTACATCACATCTTTGCTGTGTATTGGGAGCATTTTCTGATGATGACATCATCATTTCTGGGATTATCATCAGAAGATGTTTCTAATACACTGCGGGGATGTACTGTGGGATGTCGTGGGGGGCAATCTTGTGGGGGGCTGATTTAGTCTCGATCCATACCCCTTAGGTCATGTTCGGCTTGGGTTTTCAAGTTTGTGGGGCGGTACAACAAAGCGAGCCATGTTAGTATAGGCTTGTGGTGTGCATGATCCATATATATATATATATATATATATATATATATATATATATATATATATATATATGTATATATATATATTTATTTATTTATTTTCAATTTTACTGTATTTTTTACCCTAATTGTATTGTAATTTTTTAATTTCATTTTCTTATTATTTCATGTAAAATAATTTTTTTTAGAATTTTTAACTTCTTATCTATTTTATTAATTTATTTTCATTTATTTTTATTTTTTTAATATGTCTCTCATGGCCTAGCTCAACTCGGCTTGGGCCCGCCTGGGCTCCTGCCATGGGCCATGCTAGGCCTGACATATTAAGGATCCTAGAGGAGGCAGGGACGACCCATGTAGGCCCATTGGTCGGCACAAACAGCCCATAAAGTCGATTTACACCTCTACACAGGGGATAGTGAGATGTATTTAAGGGACAGATGTCTTGTTCTTATGGGTTTAAATGGATCAGTCATTCCAAATCCAATCCAATTTCTGTCAGATTCGAATATCAGTCAGATTTTTTGAACATATCGGATTCGGATCACCCCTATTTGATCTAAAAAATCTGATTTGATCCAACCAATATGTATGTATAATTAATTATAAAAATATGTATATATTAATATATTTATAAATATGTTTATATTGCATTTCAATATATATATATATATTGAAAATAGTTGAAAAAATACTTATACTTTTTGTTTTTCTTTATATATATTTTTTATTTTTTTTCTTTTAATAATTTAATAAATTTTTTATAATTTGAATTGGATCAGATCAAATTGAGATATCTGACATCTTTAATGATTCGAATTTGAATAACCATTTGTGAGATTCGATCAAATTTTAGGGTCAAATCAGATGTCGGATATATGCTGTCGAATCGGATGCAGATATACCCTTATTCGAATTGAACTGATACATTTGCATCTCTCATTGTTATGTGATCATATTTGAACCAATTGAAGCAAGTTATATAGTTTCAAACAGTTTGAAAATGCAAAACATCATCAAGTAAAAGAGAAGACGTAGGAAATTTAAGCTCACCTTGAAAGGAGTACAAATGCAGATGCTATACATATTTGTATTTATACTTTTTCCAAACTAAGCCTTAATTACATGCTTTAAAAGAACAAAACTACAATAAAAAAATTGAATAAATACCGATGGTGATGAGGGCAGATTTGGCTCTCCAATGATATTGTGACATATGGCACCTCGGAACAAATAGGTGACACCCGGAACCACTTAGGCAACAACTTGCCTTAGTCAAGTTGATGGTGTCCCACCGGGCGGCCTAGCCCAGGCGTGACCTGGTAGCCTGGTACAGACGCCGACCTGGCGGACTAGCCTAGGTGCAGCCTGGCCCAAGCGCTGACCTAGCGACTTGCGAGACGTGCTCGCTGAAAAATTCGGCATGCATATCCTAATACTCCCACGATCCTTGGAAGTTGGCCCACGTGCCGAACGATCCGGAGGGTGGTCAGCGTGCATGGTGGTTGCCTCGGGGATTCTCGAACCACTTAGACGACTTCTCGGAAATCTCAGATGCGATGCGTGAAGCCCACGCCAAACAATGCCTATATAAAGGCACCAAGCCCAATGGCATAGGGGAGGCAAGTAAGCATATTCTAGCTCTCATACTTTGTGATTTTTAGATCACAGTCTATTATGAGAGTACTGATTTAAGCATCGGAGCGACCTTGTTGGGTTAGCCACTCTCGGTCCTCTAACATTGATTCCTTGCAGATCTCTAAAGAACTACGAAGCTCAACAATCAATCTAGCTCGCCACCAGGCAGCTTGGCATCTAATAGGCAGCTCGGCCCTCTGGTCAGCTCGGCACCTAATAGGCAGCTCGACACTCTGGTTAGCTCATCACCTAACCTGCCTAGCTCGGCCCAGTCAGTTCAGCACCTAACCTGCCCAGCTCGGCCTAGTTAACTTGGCACCTAATCTGCCCCCAGCTCAGACCAAATGACGAGGTACTTAGCACAAAAAATTGGCCATCACCGAAAAATCGATTCATCAATTGGCATCGTCTGTGGGAAGCGCTACAAAAGGCTAAGTTCTCATCCTCCGAAAGGCTGAGTCCTCTTCTTCCAAAAAGCTAAGTTCTCACTTTTTAGAAACTAAAAACTCACACTTTCTAGTTTCCATTTTTTATGAACTCAAAGACTATGCAGGAAGTTGATGGCCAACTGACTAAGCAGCTCTACCAACTTTATTTCAACTCGGATAAAGCCTCATAAGTCCTCTTCACGAGGTACCCTCTACAAAGATGAGCTCTTCGTGGCTTCGGCGGGAGTAGGCGGCCAACAGACTGCATGGACGCCCTTGCTGGTCGAGCCTTCCATGGCTCCCGTGCGAGCTGGTGACCTAAAGTCAGTAGTGCTGCCCTCATAGGTCGAGCTCCTATAGATTCTTGTAGGAGTGGGTAACCGACGTCACTAACAAGGCTGATGCAGCGCAACCGTAGCTCTAAGGTGCCGAGCTGATAAAAGACCTCGGCACCACATAAGACCTAGTCACCTCTTTGGCATGGGAAAAATCAAAGATCAAGGAGAGTGGACTACGAGTCGCTCCCAGAGCCCAAGGGCTAAGGTGTTGAGCTGATAAAAGACCTCGGCACCACATAAGTCCCAATCGCCTCCTCAGCATGGGCATACAAGTCCCAATCGCCTTCTCGGCATGGGCACATAAGACCCAGTCGCCTCTTCGGCATGGGCAAAATCAAGGGTAAGGAGAGTGGATTGCGAGTCGCTCCCAGAGCCTAAGGAATTGAATCGATGCTTACGAGCTCATCGAATTAGTCATTTCAGGCCAAAAGGAGCAATCTACTCCCTTCGCTGAGTTATTTTCAACTCGGGAGTGGGGGGGCAAATGATGAGGGCGGATTTGGCCCTCCAATGATATTGTGACACATGGCACCTCAGAACAACTAGATGACATCCGAAACCATTTAGGCAACAACTTGCCTTAGCCAAGTTGATGGTGTCCCACTGGGCAGCTTGGCCCAGGCACGACCAGACGACCTGGCATGAGTGCGAACTGGTAGCCTAGCACAGGCGCGAACTGGCGGCCTAGCGGCCTTGCCCAGGCGCGAACTGGCGGCCTGGCCTAGGCGCGACCTGGCGGCCTGGCCCAGGCGCGAACTGGCAGCCTGGCCTAGACGCCGACCTGTGAGACGTGCTCGCCGACAAATTCGGCATGTATATCCTAACACTCTTACGATCCTTGGAAGTTGGCCCACGTGTCGAACGATCCGGAGGGTGGTCAACGTGCATGGCGGTTGCCTCAGGGAATCTCGGACCACTTAGACGACTTCTCGAAAATCTCGGATAAGATGCATGAAGCCCATGCCAAACAATGCCTATATAAAGGCACCAAGCCAAATGGCATAGGGGAGGCAAGTAAGCATATTCTAGCTCTCATACTTTGTGATTTTTATATCGCAGTCTATTATGAGAGTATTGACTTAAGCATCGGAGCGACCTTGTCGGGTTAGACACCCCGGGTCCTCTGACATTGATTCCTTGCAGGTCTCTAAAGAACTACGAAGCTCAACAATCAATCCAGCTCGCCACCAGGCAGCTCGACCCTCTGGTCAGCTCAACAACTAATAGGCAACTTGGCCCTCTGATCAGCTCGGCACCTAATAGGCAGTTCGACACTCTGGTCAGCTCGTCACCCAACTTGCCCAGCTCGACCCAGTTAACTCGGCACCTAATCTGCCCCCAGCTCAGACCAAATGACGAGATACTTAGCACAAAAAATTGGCCATCACCGAAAAATCGATTCATCATATGGCAATTGCTACTTGGTAGAGATGCATTCGATATTCATCAACGGGAAAGGTACATTTGAAAAAGTAACAATTTCATAAGAGACAATCCTGGATTAAATCATTAACTAACAGGGAATCGTGCCATGCACAGTATTTATTAAGCGAAAGCTAAGGATTGTTTACTAAAATACCTCTTATAGTTTCCATCATCAGATAGCAATTGCTACTTATTAGAGACGCATTCGATATTCATCAACGGCAAAGATATATTTGAAAAAGTAGCAATTTCATAACCTGGATTAAATCATTAACTAACGGGGACTCGTACGATGCACAGGATTTATGTTTCATTGATTTCACCGTTTAGTGACAATGATTCAATTGTTCGACAATTATAACTCAATATTTAGTGACGATATTTAGTCATTCGTTACTATAAGTTAATCAACTGTGACAATGACGGATAACAGTTGTCCATTACTGTATATCAAGATTTTGTCCTTAGGTGACGACCATAGATGGACTTGTTTACAAACTTGGAAGAGGGGTAAGCCAATCATCGCCATTAATGAACGCCGTGCTCAAGAAAGGTTGGACTTCTGCATCAGTTAGCTTTGTTTTCACCCATGCTGGCCGCTTATCTATGTTTGATCCTGGTCCTGTGTTCTTATACTCAACGAAGTAAACATTGCTGCAACATGATAACAAAAATTTAGAATTAATGATCTAAATTAATAGTCTAGAGTTGATGCATAAACAAATAGTGAAATTGAATTATGGTTGCAACATTTAGATTCAACTAAGTCATCGGTTGCATACGTTGTGGGAACAGCTCCTTCATGCCAGCCCAGAGGATTGACTTGGGCGCACAGTTCAGTGAAGGCGAAGATAATCCTTCCGTAAGGAAACCATGGCCGCCCTAAATAGATGTCTCCGGTTCCTGTAACGTTGCAATGAACGAAAGAGAAGCCATTATCTTCACTTGCATTCTTTCTCGCTTGTGCCACGATCATTACAAGCTCATTTGATACCGAGCGTATCTCAGTGTTCTGCAACCATGCAATGGAAGTTGTTATATATACAAATTCTTTCTCTATGATTCACTAATTATCACAACCCATACAGATATGGACAAACACAAACACACAGTACCATAAACAGAGTTTTTCCACCACCGAAGACGAAATCCACTGTCCCTTCAACGTAGCAATCCTTGAAGTAGTGCCTGCCCTTGTAAGCCAACAATGTGTCTTGAAAGCCGATGAACCTGCAGTTATAAAATGCCGCCTTGTCCCCGGAGACTCTCATTGCCACTGCCTGACCTCCATTGAATCTAAATTTGCCGGTGGGTATTGGAGCTGAATTCTGAAACGACATGAGAGGGAAAAATTAAAAAGAATATACAAATACTTTCTTTTCGGTTCAAGAATACAAAGTGTAACCCTTTATTTTTTTGAGTTCTTCTTGTTTGTTTGAAATCGGTGCAAAACATGGTGTATTGCAAAGAAACAAAAGTAATGAAGACAAGAAGAAGATGGATCAAACCTTCATGATGATATTGACAGCCACGAAGTAGTTAGCCAGCACCATTACGGAAGCACTATCGACGGTGCCATACTCATGGGCTGTACCGTCGAAGGACAAGGTGGGCATGTTCTGGGGCGATCCGTAGAAGGTGATGAATGGCTTGTCCACTGTGATCTTCTCTACATACTCCCCCGGTCCTATCGAAATGACAACACGCTCTTTATTATACTTAGGAATGCTTTTGAGGGCCTCCGTCACTGTCTTGAACTCGCCGCTGCCGTCCTGGTTAACCTTGATCACTTTTTTGCTTTTCTCAGCTTCAGCTAAGGCAGCATCAAGAGCGTCACCCCCTATTGGAAGGACAATCAGCACCAAAAATACCATCAGAATACAACTGGCGGTGGTGCTTTTCATGTTTTTGGCCATGTTGTTTTCTTGGCGAGAGATAATCCAATGATGGAGAGGTGAGGGACTGATTCCCTTTTATAGCATCCAGAGAGAAAGAGAGAGAGAGAGGGAGGGAGAGAGTCGATAGAAAATTTCATGCATTGATTTTCGATCTATTATTGGTTGTTTTTTACAAGTACAACAAAAAGAAATTTCTACAAAGCTAGAGGAAGAGAGTAAATTTATGAAACTTGTCCTCCGAAGAATGAGGAGTGCACGTGGGTTTTAAAAAGGATTTGGGTGGTAGAGATTTTTCCTCATGTCATGAGCAATTGGGTGCTTATTAGCAACTTTAGATCTGCTACTCGATCGTGAGGTTTTGTATAATGGGTTAGATAGCCTGGTAATCAAACCTCATGATTTTGCTATATGGAAGAATTTGAAGAGGATGATTCTCAACTTGTATTCAGTATCATGATCCATATAGTATATATGCATACATATGTACATGATAACTACAAAATAAAGGATAATTACAGATAAAAATAAAGATAAATACAAGTGATGATCATAAAAGTTGCAATAGTGAAAGAGTTTGTCGTTATCTCAAATACTGGGGAATTAGGGGTGGATTTGAGTCGAGGTGAGTCGGGTTGAATATTTGTCTATTTGAACTTGCTTCACCAAAAAACTATGAGCCTCAAGATTGAGCCAAAGAGTTGAGCTTGATTTCACCTCGACTCAAAAGCTTATAAGCTCGAGTTCGACTGTCAGCCAAGCTTCCTATAAAATTAAAAGAAATATACATATAAAAATCATTTTTTTATTTTACATATAAAAACTAATAATTATGAAATCTAGTTATTATTATACATATAAAAAATAGAAATATTATATATATATATATATAATATTTTTCGTTTTTATTTTTATATATGCATGTATGTATGTATGTAAGATGGTGGTGGTAAGACAACGGTCAATCTTAAATCGTGGTAGCTAGAACCGAGAAGAAGAGATAGCCTTGGTGAAAATGTCAGCTGACTGATCAATAGAGGCAATGTAGTGAACTTGGAGTTGCTTGTGAGCAACTTGTTCGCGAGCAAAATGGAAGTCAATTTTAATGTGCTATGTACGTGCATGGAAGATAGGATTCACTTTGATTGGTGGGTTTGGCATCACAATGTGCAACTTAGAGAAGAAAGAACGAAGTCACAAGACTTTAGATATAACTATAGCTAAGCTACAGTACTCCGATTTAATACTGGAGCGAGAGACATTGGAGTGTTTCTTGGACATCCAAGAGATGAAGTTTGGGCCAAGAAAGATGCAGAAGCCACCATGAGACCTTTTTATCATCAGGCACCCTACCCAATCAATGCTAGTGAACACATGTAATTGAAAATGAAGAAGATGACACAAAATGAAGGCCAAAGTCCAAGGTGCCTTGGAGATAGTGCAATAAGCACTTAGATGCAGCCATGTGATCACTAGTCGGGTGATGAAGAGACTAGCATAATTTGTTAACTGTGAATATATTTTCGATGAGAGAGGTGAAGGTGAGGGCCAAACTAAAGAACCTAGTGAAGTGCACCCAAGTATTTGATAGATAATTCATAACGCGTTACAGGGTTAAGAAGGGCAATCTGAGAGTCACTAGAGCTAGCGGTAATGATGAGATAATGAAGTATCAACAACAAATATAACAAAGCCAACATGAAGAAGAAATGAGCTAAGACGATGTTACATGCACGAAGAGCCTCTTTGAGGCCATGCAAGGCTTTTTGTAACTTGCAAACATGATGAGGATGAGTCGGATCTATGAAGTCAAGAGGTTGAGCCATGTATATTGTTTCCTAAAGATCACCATTTAAGAAAGTCGTCATAATATCAAGTTTTCATAAGGACCAACCATATGCAAATACAAGATCAACAACCTGAATAGTCATGAGTTTGATAACAATGTGAAGGTCTCTGTAATCAAGACCCTCACGTTGTGTGTACCCCTTGACTATAAAGGAAAGTTTGGTAATGATGCACACTGCCATCGAGATTGTGTTTTATGTGAAATATCCACTTATAGCCGATGATTTTTACATCAGAGGGTGGTAAACAAAGAGTCCAAGAGTGATTAGCACTAAGAGCAACTATTTCTTCTTGCATTGCAACATGCCAATGAGGATTGTGCATGGCTTCGGTTATGGTTTTGGGTTTAGTTGAGTCAAGGGATAGAGAGTAGGAGGCAGGAAATAACCAAGGTTTAAGTGTCCCATCACGTGATCTAGTGATCGTGGTATGGGTGCGATGAGGTAACGAAGAGGGGTGATAGGATGGGTGTTCAGAGGTCACATTTGTAGAAGGGATGGAGCAGGCATCAAGTAGGACATCACTTAGAGGATGAGTTTGATGTAAAGGTGATGAAGTGGGACTAAGGAGAAGAGGACAATGGTGGTGAGAATGATGAGTATGGTAGTTGATGAGGGGTAATTTGGTCCTCCGAATCACATCACAACGCGTGGCCTTCAAGCGACACCTCAGTGCTAAGTAAGCAAACCAGATCGGCGAGTCGACCCAAAGCACCTCGCCTAGGATGACCTCCACCTTGGTTGGGTCGAGCTGACGGGTTTCTCATCTTATGGCGACCTGCCTCAGAGACCAGCTGAGTTGTAGGAATCTATGGCAACTTGCGAGGCGAGCTTGTTGACTTGTCCCGAAGATACGCTACCAGCCCAAGATCTCTGGAGCATTAATGCCTCGATTGTTAGACCAGCCTACCGCACCACACGCACTAGAGTTATTCGGATGGATCGTAACCCCTGTGCAGATTATGTAACTGATGTAATAACTCACCCGACTAAGCGGAAACGGCTCCGCGAGAAGATGAGACCCGTTGTAAGGAGGCTCAGACCATTGACGCCTATATAAAGTCCTCATTTTTACCTGTGAAGGTACGCATGATTATAAGTTCTCTTGTATTCTAAAAAAACTCTCAAAAACACTCTCTGACTTAAGCATCGGAGTGCCCACCCCAGGTAAAGACAACCCGGGCACTCTAATCCTCCTTCTTGTAGAACATAACAGCTCGACCATCTACAGAGGAAGCATCCATATCGCGCTACATCAGCAGTTGTGGAGGTAACAAAGAAGATTGGGCTCTATTGTAAAGAACAATAAGGAAAATGAAGTTCATTGAATACCACATGACGAGAGATGCAAACCTTACTGATGATGCACAATCCGGCCGATCTTAGCTGTCAACGATCTTGCCTCTGAACTGAGTGGCAGGGACTTGAAACGGAAGGAGAAGAGAAGCTCCAGGGAGAACCCGGCGTAAGGGCTCCGAAGCTCAAGTTAGAGTTTCAAAGGCAAGATAGACCAGATAGCGCAAAAGTTAGCCTACCTCGTTCCTGGGGGGTAGGAGCCTTTTATAACCACCTCGCGCACTCACTTCCAGGCTTCCGTCAGATCGGGCATGATTACTTCTGAACCCCTGCCAGTTCGGATGTCATTTCCTCCGGCCGGACAGAACCGCCACTGCTCCTTTTGTCGGAGCCGTCTCTGCGGCTAGTAACGACGGTTGCAGGTGGCGGTGGCAGGAGGCCGTTTGAGGTGCGACTGTCAGGCGTCAGATCCCAAATCAGTCAGGTGCGTCGCCCTTGGATACGGACGTCCTTGGTGTCAGGTACGTTTGGTCAGCCTGGTGTTTCAGAAGCTGTGTTGGAGTGGCGAGCGAGGTGTCTTGAGTTCGGTTTGGGGAGTGTTCCGAGCTGCCATGGGCCAGCTCGGGTCACAGCTTTGTGAAGCTTGGGGCCCAGTAGTCTCCTTGCAGGGAGCTCGGGTTCTCAGTAGGGAGCTCAGGTTCTTAATAGGGAGCTCGCTCTTAATAGGGAGCTCGGACTCCCAGTAGGGAGCTCGGGCTCTTGGTAGGGAGCTCGGACTCCCAGTAGGGAGCTCGTGCTCTTGGTAGGGAACTCGGACTCCCAGTAGGGAGCTCGGGCTCCTAGTAGGGCGGTCTGCAGTTCGGGCTCAGTAGTGAGTTTGGACTTGCTTTCGGTGCTCGCTTCGGGCGGTCTACTGTCCCGAGCTGCTTGTTTTTGCCATGTGTCGGGTGATTGCGAGGTCGGGCCAAATTCCCCTTCATCAATTGCCCCCCACTCCCTGCAACAAGGGTTCCGTCTTGGCGCAGGGAGTTTGTAAGGTAGCAGGAGGGTTTTGGTCCGTGCTGAGCGCTTGCTTTAATTTGATTTTCAAAAAAGGGCGCGCGTTTGGGAGACGTGACGGCAGTCGTTCGAGAGTTGGGCTGCAGACGCTTTTATTGCGAGGAGACGTGCGCCGACACCCCGTCAGTTTCGAGAAGGTGCGTGCTGACACCTGTCCTCTGACAGGACGTGTGCGACGCTCCGTCAGTTTCAGAAAGACGTGCGCTGATTGGCCTCGGAAGGCGTGCGGTTTTGCGCGGCTGTGGGCCGTTGGATTGGCTTCGATCTGGGCCGTCGCTTTCCGGCCGCTGTAGATATAATTAGCACGCGGAGGGGGGGGGGCGTCCTTGCTACTGTTGTACCTCTTGAGCTCGCGCCTAAGTTTCAGTTCGCATCCAGGCTTTTCAGCTCGCGCCCCAGGTTCCTTGTTCGAGCTTTCGTGGTCTACTTCAGTCTTCTTCCCGGGTGAGTGCTTTTGGAATCCCGTTCCATTTCCCGATGTCTAGTTCGGAGGGTTCAGACTGTTCAAGCGGGTCTGATGTAGGTTCTACGAACCAGTTTGCGTCCCCCGGTAGTTCAAGTGACCCCGACCTCGAGCATCTCTTTAGAGTTTGGCTTTTATTCTTCTATTCGTTCCTTTGATCCCGTTTTCCTTTGATAGGTGAACTCTTCCATTCACGCCTTGGCGAACCAGGTGGAGAGATGCTCGAGGCAGGCGCGAGCTGCCGAGGAGGTTGCTCGAACTGCCGAGGCTGCTGCTCGCCTCGCGCGGTCTAGGCAGGCGAGGTCTCAGAGAGATGCCGAGGCCATGGGAGTGGTGGTGAAGCATATGGCGGAATTAAAGCTAGACCTGGAGCACCAGGTCGAGTATCTTCAAGAGGATATCAGGGAGAGGACTCAGATCTTCTCTCAAGGCATCGAAAACGCGAAGAAGAAAGCTGTCAGTGATTATATTGCTTCGCCGGATTTCGATGATCTGATGGTGGACTCCTACAGGAGGGGTTTCAAGCTAAGCCGGTGGATGATCCGGAATACGTACCCCGACCTCGATACCAGGTCCTGAGGAAGGGGTCGGGCCTTCATCCCAAGGTGCTTCGGGTAGGTCGGCGTCCACCTCCCGTCGTGGCCGGGTTGTAGATCAGTTCGGCCCTTCGACTATGACGCCTGAGGGACTTCAATCCCTCATAGACTACTATGACTTGCCCGGGGAGCACGGTTACTTCATCCCTACGGGTAGCTTCCCTTGGGAACACGGTCCTAATGAGATCGTGATTTTCTGGGAACAGCTTGCTGCGGGGCTGCGACTGCCCTTTCATCCTCTTCTCGTCGAGGTTCTAAACCACTTCGGTGTGACGGTCGGCCAGCTTCACCCGAACTCTATTAGAAATTTAGTGGGGACGATCTCCTTATTTTGTGACGAAAGCTTTCCTTTGGATCTGGAGATTTTCTCCTATATTTTAATGCTGAAAAAACAAGCGGGTCCCCTTCTTGGGCGTAGGCGAGCATACTACCTATCTCCTCGCCCGGGCTTCAAGCTCTTACACGGACTCCCTAATAAGGTCCCGGCGTGGAAGCGGGACTATTTCGGGGTGCGAAGTGCGCTGGGGTGGCCGTTTCAGACCGGCTGGGGGATGGCCGCTCCCGATTCCGGCGTCACACTTGATAAGGAGACGGCGAAGGGCCTCCGGCAATGGGCGCGGCTTGGGCTGGATTGTCAACGGTATCTGACGGAGGCCAAGCTTATTGCTGTGGGCCTGAGTTCGGGTAGGTTCTTTCCCCAGGGATCCTGTCTTGCTCTTCTTACATGTCTTACTGATGCCGAACTCCTTTTCGCAGGTACGATGGACTCTCGAGGGACCCAAGGTGGGCACTTGTTCCCGGGCATGAAGAGGAGAAAACGGGTGGCTAAGCGAGCTCGCGCCGAGCCATCCTAGTGTGCGGAGCCCGAGGTGCCGGATTATCCAGCAGAGGAGCCCGAGATGGTTCCTCCTATGCAGGAGCCGGCGGGGGCTCCTTATGCCGAAACCACACACACGGGGGCTCCCGCTTACTCCGGGTCTGCCCATATGCGAGCTGGGCCGTCAGGCTCAGAGGCCCCGGGGGACTTCAGGAGTGTGCTGTCGCCTGTTCATGCTCTTCAACGGAGTAAGGAGGCGATGTTTCCCGAGGAAGTAGTGGCGTGGACCGAGCTCCCTCTGCACCAAGTGGCCTGCCGTGCTGTTACTCATGCCATGGTGGTAAGTGCTCCCTTCTTTAGAGTTCGGCTTTTATTCTTCTATTCGTTCCTTTGATCCCGTTTTCCTTTGATAGGTGAACTCTTCCATTCACGCCTTGGCGAACCAGGTGGAGAGATGCTCGAGGCAGGCGCGAGCTGCCGAGGAGGTTGCTCGAACTGCCGAGGAGGTTGCTCGTGCTGCCGAGGCTGCTGCTCGCCTCGTGCGGTCTAGGCAGGCGAGGTCTCAGAGAGATGCCGAGGCCATGGGAGTGGTGGTGAAGCATATGGCGGAATTAAAGCTAGACCTGGAGCACTAGGTCGAGTATCTTCAAGAGGATATCAGGGAGAGGACTCAGATCTTCTCTCAAGGCATCGAAAACGCGAAGAAGAAAGCTGTTAGTGATTATATTGCTTCGCCGGATTTTGATGATCTGATGGTGGACTCCTACAGGAGGGGTTTCAAGCTAAGCCGGTGGATGATCCGGAATACGTACCCCGACCTCGATACCAGCGCCATATCCACTTCGCGCATTACTCAAGAGATGGCTAATGTTGCGGATGCCGAACCAGACTCCGAGGGGGAGGCAGGTCCTTCGGGTGTTGTCGAAGTGGCTTCTGATAATGATGAAGTAGCCCCTGGCTTGTAATGGCTTTTTTTTTTTGAATGTACACATCTATCTGAAATGAAATGGCTTTTTGTTCAAGTGCTAGTTATGTCTTCGAGCTGCGTTTTTTTTTGCCGAACTGACCATTTCGGTCCTTCAGTTCGTTTTCTGATACCTTTATCTGAAATGAAATGGCTGTTTTTCTGGTCGTCTTCGAGCTGCGTTTTTTGCCGAACTGACCATTTCGGTCCTTTAGTTCGTTTTCTACCTAGGCTTCGGGGTGCTTGCCTTGGTGGTTTATAGGTAGCATCTTCTTAAGTTGACGACGTTCCATGCTCGGGGTACTTGTTTTCCATCTAGGGTTCCGAGCTCGTATGCTCCCCCACCGAGTGCTTTCATTACTCTGTAGGGTCCTTCCCAGTTTGGTTCAAGTTTCTCTATGCCGGGTTCGGGCACCATGACCTTACGGAGAACCAGGTCACCGACGCGGAAGTTCCTCTTCTTTACTCGCGCGTTATAATACCGAGCTACCTTTTGTTGGTAGGCCGCAGTTCGGATGTGCGCGAGGTCTCTCACTTCGTCCAGTAGGTCGAGGTTGGTGCGTAACTCGCCCTCGTTTGTCTGTTCGTCGTACGCTTCTAGTCGCAACGTAGGCACTTCGATTTATGCCAGGATCACCGCCTCGGTGCCGTAGGTGAGGTTAAAGGGGGTCTCTCCTGTGGCGGTTTTTTCCGTGGTTCGGTGAGCCCATAGAACACTTGGTAGTTCGTCTGCCCACAAACCTTTGGCTCGGTCTAATCGTGCTTTCAGTCCGCGGAGGATGGCTCTGTTCATTACTTCTGTTTGGCCATTTGCCTGCGGGTGTGCGACCGACGTGAAGTTCTGACTAATTCCCATACTTTGGCACCATTCTTGGAACTTGATATCTTCGAACTGTTTGCCGTTGTCGGAGATCAGTATCCGAGGTAGCCCGAAGCGACATACAATGTTCTTCCAAAAAAAGTTATGTATGTTTCGGGCTATAACTATTGCCAGGGGTTCAGCTTCTATCCACTTTGTGAAGTAATCTACTGCCACCACTAGGAATTTTCTCCCGCCTGTCGCTGGTGGGAATGGCCCCAGGAGGTTGATGCCCCATTGGGCGAAGGGCCATGGGCTGGTGAGGTATTTGAGGTCGGCAGCGGGCTGATGGTGGATGCTGGCATGCTTCTGACACTTGTCGCATTTTCTGACGAGCTCGATTGCCTCTGTCTTCATTGTCGGCCAGTAGTATCCTTGTCGAAGTGCCTTTTGGGCGAGGGCTCTGCCCCCAGGTATCCGCCGCACAAGCCTTCATGGATGTCGCGGAGTACCAGCTCGGCTTCGGCTGGGCACAAGCATCGCAGATAGGGGAGCATGTAGGATCGTCGGTACAACCGTTTGTCTATCATGACGTATTTGGCTGCCTGGCGCTGCACCCTCTTGGCTGTGTTGCGGTCCGCGGGGAGGGTTCCGTCCAACAGGAAGCTGGCGAGTGGGTCGGTCCAGCTCGGCTCTGCTTCGGTGATGGGAGCGACCTCTTCTGCCCCACCGAGAATGCTGGGCCGAGGTAAGTCCTCTACGTAAACGGTTCTCCTGGCGTTGTGGCTCGTGCTAGCCAGTCGGGACAGGGCGTCGGCCTCTGCATTCTCTGACCTCGGGATTTGCTTGATGAAGTGTGACTGGAAGTTGAGCAGAGCCTCCTTTACTTTTTCCAAATATGCAATCATTGTGAGCTCGCGCGCTTCGTATTCGCCTGTAACTTGGTTGACCACGAGCTGGGAATCACTGCAGATAACCATGTGTTTTGCGCCGACCTTGTGCGCTAGGTTTAGCCCGGCTATCAGTGCCTCGTACTCCGCCTCGTTGTTGGATGCCGCAAACTCAAAGCGTAGTGCGTATTCCAGTTTTGTTCCGCTCGGGCCGCGTAGCACTATTCCAGCCCTGCTGCCTTGTTGGTTCGAGGAGCCATCTACGTGAAGGATCCAGGGCTCCTCAACCCAGTTCGCGCTTGGTCTAACCAGGAGGGATGCCACACTGGCTGCTACTTCACGGGGTTCGGACTCGTTTGGCTTGGGAGCTCCGAGTTCGCCCGAACTGGGGATCTCGGGCTCGACCGGCTCAGGGGCTTCGAGGCTAAACGTGCATTCTGCGATAAAATCTGCCAAGGCTTGGGCCTTAATGGCAGTTCTTGGCTTGTACTGGAGATCGTATTCGCTGAGTTCGATGGTCCACTTCGTCAGTTGGCCGGAAACCTCGGGTTTGAGTAAAACTTGTCTCAGAGGTTTGTCGGTCAGGACGATGATGGTGTGAGCCTGGAAGTACGGGCGAAGTTTCCGTGCTGCTACCACCAGTGCATACGCTAGCTTTTCTATCTGCGGGTACCTTGTCTCTACTCCCTGCAAGATTTTACTAACATAATATATGGGTCGTTGGACCCGCTATGCTTCCTTTACTAGTACCGAACTGACCACCTCGTCGCTAGCCGAGAGGTACAGTTCTAAGACTTCGCCTTCCTCGGGCCGAGCTAAGGTTGGCACACTGACGAGGTAGCCTTTTAGCTCGTCAAACGCGAGCTAACAGTCTTGGGTCCATTCGAACCCATTGCCTTTGATTGCTTTGAAGAAGGGTAGGCAGCGATCTGCCGATTTGGACATGAAGCGGCTTAGAGCGGCTATGCGGCCATTTAGCCTCTGGACTTCTTTCATTTTCCGAGGTGGTCTCATATCTAGGATGGCTTTTATCTTGTCCGGGTTGGCCTCGATACCACGTCGATTGACAACGTAGCCCAGGAATTTGCCCGAGGTGACACCAAAGACACATTTGTTGGGGTTCAATTTCATGTTATACTGACGCAGGATTTGGAAGACAGAATCTAAGTCTTGTATTAATTCTTATGAAAACTGTGTTTTGACAACCATGTCGTCTACATAGCACTCTATCTTTGTGCCGATCAGAGGCCGAAACAGCCTATTTACAAGTCTTTGGAAGGTCGCCCCGATGTTTTTTAACCCGAAGGGCATGACCTTGTAACAGTATAGACCGAACTCGGTTATGAAGCTGGTTTTTTCCTCGTCGGATTGGTCCATCCAGATTTGGTTGTAGCCTGAGTAGGCATCCAGGAAGCTTAGCAATTCATGTCTCGAGGTCGCGTCCACTAGGCGGTCGATCCTAGGAAGGGGGAAGCAGTCTTTCGGGCAAGCTCGGTTCAGGTCGGTGTAGTCGACGCACATGCGCCACTTGCCGTTCGCCTTTTTCACCAGCACAAGGTTGGCCACCCAGCTTGGGTAATGGACTTCCCTTATGAAGTCTGCCGCGAGGAGCTTCTCGACTTCCTCGTCGACCGCTTTCCAGCGCTCTGGGGCTAAGTTCCGTTTCTTCTGTCTAGCGGGTCTGACTAAAGGGTCAGTGTTAAGTTTGTGAGTTATAAGACCAGGGTCAATACCGGGCATATCGGCCGCGGACCATGCAAAAATATCTAAATTTTGGAGTAAAAAACTTACCAGTTCGGTCCGTACGGGTTCTTTGACAGAAGCACCAATCTGGAGTGCGCGAGCTGGGTCCGTAGGCGAGGTCAGGATCGCGACTGTTTCTTCTGTGGGCGAGGCTCGTTCTTCGCCTTGCTCCGTGGGCCACTCCAGATCGAGGTCGCCGGCCGCCTTGGTCTTTCCCTTTAGGACGGCAACGTAGCACTTGCAGGACTCGAGCTGGTCGCCCCGCGCTACCCCCACACCGAAGTCCGTAGGGAACTTCATGGCCAAATAGTAGGTGGAGACCACTGTCCGCAGGATATGCGTGATTGGCCGCCCTATTATGGCATTGTATGGGGAGGGGGTCGCGACCACCAGGAAGTCGTGGTTGAGTCTGACCGCACAAGGCCACGTGCCGACTTCCACGGGCACCGTTATTTTTCCAAGGGGCTTGACTTCCTCTCCGCTAAAGCCCACCAGGGGAGTGCTTGCGGGCTTTAGTTCGCTCCTTGGCAGCTGTAGCCAATCAAACGTCGATTTGAAGAGGATGTCCGCCGAGCTGCCCGAATCTACGAGCACGCGCCTAACCTCGAAGTCGTTGATCCTTAGTTTAATGACAAGCGCGTCATCGTGGGGGTAGCGAACTCCTCCCGTCGTCTTCTGTGAAGAGGATTGGCTCTTCGGTCTTTGGCCTTTTCGGAGAGTTCCGCTCCTCGAGGACCGCTTCGCGAACTGAAGTCTGGGCTGCCGCCGATGTGCACCCCGCTACCACCGAACCTCCCACAATTACATGGATGGTTCCCCGAATTGGCCTCTCTGCTGGAGGCTGTCGCTGCATCGGTTCGGTAGGCCTGCTGCTAGTCTCGGGGGCGTCCTTTTCGTGCTCGCCTGGCCGATCCGCTTTATTGCCATTATTGTTGTGCTGTACAAAGTTCCTTAAGTATCCGCGACGGATGAGCCCCTCTATTTCGTCTCGGAGGTTATTGCACTGCTCGGTACTGTGACCATGGTCCCTATGAAAACTACAATACAAATTCTTGTTTCTTTCATTCGGATTTCCCTTTAGGCGAGGTGGCCATTTCACGTACGGGGCGTCCTTAATCGTCATTAAGATCTCGGTCCGCCTCGTGTTCAGTGGCGTGTAATCCGTCCGAACTGGCAGGGGAGCTCGGAACGACTGGTTCAGTTTCAGCTCCCGGGCCGGGTTTTTTCGGTCGGTTGAGTTAGAGGGCTCACCATCCTCTTTCTTTTCTCGTTCCCGCCCTCGGTCCGCTGGTTGATTTCCTCCTCCGTTCTCATGAACTTGTCCGCGAGCTTGAGGAACTCGGCCACGGTCGTGGGCTGGTTGGCTACCATGTGTCATTTGAACTCCTTGTGCGTCACCCCTCTTTTTGCTGCGGCGAGCTGCACCGCAGGGTCTAACCGCGGTATCTATAAGCATGCTTCATTGAATCGTTTGATGTAGCCCCGTATGGGTTCTCCTTCCCTTTGGACTACCCCGAAGATGCTTTCCTCTGCTCTCGGGCACCGTTTGCTGGTGACAAAGTGTGTAGAGAAGACCTGGACGAACTGAGCCCAACACTTTATCGACCCGGGGACCAGGTTCCTGTACCAAGTGCGGTCTACCCCCTTGAGGGTGGTGGTGAAAGCCACGCACATGCATGATTCGCTGGCTCTGGCAAGGTGCATTTGGGACTGGAAAGCGTCAACGTGGTCGTTGGGGTCGAAGGACCTGTCATACTTGTCTAGAGGCGGGAGCTTGAAATCTCAGGGCAGGGGGACTGCCAGGAGTTCTGATGTGAGGGGGGAAGGAACTGAGAGAATCGGGGCTACTCCTACCTCGTCCGAGCTCGTCTCGCCTTTGCCTCTGAGCTCTAACAGGACGCGGGTGGTGGTTCGTGGACCTCGACGGCGCCTTCGCTGCTGAGTGGGCCTTGTACTGGCGTTGTTGGCCTCTGTGTTGCCGAGCTCGATGGGCCCGGAGTGCTGGTAGTCCGCTGCTTCCAGTGCGCCGAATCGGTTTTCCGCGAGTGGGAACTCCAGTTTGGAGCCCCGAGGTGCCGATCTCACGGGCGAGGTTCCTGACCCGCCTGCGAGCTGCGAGGCGGGGATGACTTTTCTCTCTCTCCGGCCTGGGGACAAGGCTGGCTGTTTGGGGGGATCTGGGGCCTGGAGGCCTTTCCTTGGTAGAAGCGTCCATCCTGCGAAGAGGCCTTGACCGGCTTCGGAGCAGGGTGGCGAGGTGGAAGTAATGGTTGGTTCGGTGGCAGTTGGGGGAACTGCTGTTGATAGTGATATTGGGAGAGGTTGTGCAACACTTGGTGCTGGTGAAGCTGGTGTTGCTGGAATTGTTGCATCTGGTCTTGCATTGCCCGCATGCACTGCATTAGGTCGTCCAACCGATTTTGGCTAGCTGCCAGGGGGATGGCGGTTGGTTCAGTGAGGGTAGTTTCGATGGGGAGAGGGAAGGGGATGTTTGTGGCAGGTAGGTTTGCAGGCGCCACTGCTTGTGGCGTATTCAGATTGGGAATTCCGTCCACCGAGAGGGGGATGGTGAACTGTCCAACACACACCACGAGAACTTGAGGCTGTTCCCCGGTGGTGTTTGTCTCTGTGCCGCGTCCGGCATTGCTGGAGGAGGCCATGAGTATTGAGTTTTTCAAAGAAGAAGAAAAGGGTATGAAAGTTTTGGGGGGAGGCCTTTTGAAGCGTTCCCACAGACGGCGCCAATTGATAATGCACAATCCGGCCGATCTTAGCTGTCAACGATCTTGCCTCTGAACTGAGTGGCAGGGACCTGAAACGGAAGGAGAAGAGAAGCTCCGGGGAGAACCCGGCGTAAGGGCTCCGAAGCTCAAGTTAGAGTTTCAAAGGCAAGATAGACCAGATAGCACAAAAGTTAGCCTACCTCGTTCCTAGGGGGTAGGAGCCTTTTATAACCACCTCGCGCACTCACTTCCAGGCTTCCGTCAGATCGGGCATGATTACTTCTGAACCCCTGCCAGTTCGGATGTCATTTCCTCCGGCCGGACAGAACCGCCACTGCTCCTTTTGTCGGAGCCATCTCTGCGGCTAGTAACGACGGTTGCAGGTGGCGGTGGCAGGAGGCCGTTTGAAGTGCGGCTGTCAGGCGTCAGATCCCAAATCAGTCAGGTGCGTCGCCCTTGGATACGGACGTCCTTGGTGTCAGGTACGTTTGGTCAGCCTGGTGTTTCAGAAGCTGTGTTGGAGTGGCGAGCGAGGTGTCTTGAGTTCGGTTTGGGGAGTGTTCCGAGCTGCCATGGGCCAGCTCGGGTCACAGCTTTGTGAGGCTTGGGGCCCATTAGTCTCCTTGCAGGGAGCTCGGGTTCTCAGTAGGGAGCTCGGGTTCTTAATAGGGAGCTCGCTCTTAATAGGGAGCTCGGACTCCCAGTAGGGAGCTCGAGCTCTTGGTAGGGAGCTCGAACTCCCAGTAGGGAGCTCGGGCTCTTGGTAGGGAGCTCGGACTCCCAGTAGGGAGCTCGGGCTCCTAGTAGGGCGGTCTGTAGTTCGGGCTCAGTAGTGAGTTTGGACTTGCTTTCGGTGCTTGCTTTGGGCGTTCTACTGTCCCGAGCTGCTTGTTTTTGCCACGTGTCGGGTGATTGCGAGATCGGGCCAAATTCCCCTTCATCACTTACCAAATGGTATGTGAAGGCAATGAAATCCTTTTGACATCACAATGCCCAATGATTACACATGAGAGATTGTGATAGTTGATTTTGTAAGCATTATAGGGCCATGTATAGGGGAACACTCACAATCGAACATAAATAGTGTCATATTATCAGGCTTCTTGTGAAAGAAACATTCCCATGAAGTTTTATGATTCATCACCTTGGTTGGAAATCGATTGATGAGGAAGATAGTAGTGTGGAATGCATCATGTCATAGAGAGGGAGGAATAGACGCTCTAGCCTTGAGTGTGAGTCCAAATTCAACTATATGATGTTGTTTAGGCTTCGTAAAGCTATTTTATTGAAGTGTGTACAGGCAAGTGGTTATGTGAACAATACCGTGTCATTCAGAGAATGGTTTAAGTGTCTTGTACTTAGAACCCCCATTAGTTTGTAAGGTTTTGATTTTGTTATTTAGCATGTTTTCAACTTGATTCTTAAATATTATAAATGTAGAAGCAACATCATCATTTTTATGAGCAAGAGGAAAAACCCAACTTAATTTACTAAAGGAATCAACAAATTAAAACTAATATAATAGTTGGACCCATGTTGAGATAGGGGTTGATCCCCATAGATTAGAGTACAAAAGTTCCAATGGTGCTACTACTTTGAAAGAACTAGGAAGAAATGGCAAACTGTGGCTCTTGCCTAACTGACATGTTGAACTAAATGATGAATCTTTGTTTCAAGATATAGGAAGTTATGCTCATATACTACTTGCTTCACTGTTGTAAATGTTGGATGCCCTAAACGTTGATGCCAGGTATTCAGATCTACTCATTTACTAAAATGTGCAACCAGGTTGATCTTCTGGTAGATGATGTTTGTAAAGTCCACGATCAGTGGTTACATCCAGAAAAGTTTTCTTTGACTTTCGATCATTCACATTGAAATTAGAGAGATGAAATTTAAAGAAAACAAATTATCATTAGTGAATTGTGCAACATATAAGAGGTACGTTCTTAGTGATATCCAGGACAAGAATATCTTTAAGAACTAAATTCTTTTCAGAACTTGAAATAGATAAAGTATCGATATGATTGATTTTCAAACCTATGCCATTGCCAATTTTCAGATGATCTGGACCCATGTATTCTGAGTGAAGTTTAAGATTGTTCAAATCATTGATGACATGGTGTATCGCTCTAGAGTCAGGATACCAATAGAGATCAGCAGATGAGTGTTGATTTGGTGGAGTTTTAGAAGCTTCAATATTGTAAGCAATTGCTCATTTTGGGGTATATTTAATAGATGCATCAAATCTGCTATGGCAATTAAGAGTAGAATAATTGGGCAGTTTACAAATTTGGAATGGACTATCGTTGTGTTTGCGATTTGGGTTTGGGTTGGATTTCAAGTTCTACTCCTTTAGACCCTCCAGATGTTGTGTCGAGTCAATTTCCTCTAGATTTGTATGCCATGTTGGCTGAAATTTCAAGTTCATAAGTCTTCTTGGACCGCTCAAGCTTAAGATCATGTTGTAGGAATAGGCTTCGTAGAATGTCCTAAGAAATATCTAGTCAAGCAAGCAGTGCTATTGTGAAACTTTCATATTCATATGAGAGACCTTTTATGGTTTGATAAACAAAATCAGAGCTAGAGCCAGATAAGGGTTCTCCTGCAAATGAGAGTGCATCAGTAATGTTCTTTATTTTTAATAAATAATCACCCATGGATCAACATCCTTTCTTCAGAGCACTCAACTCAAAATGTAGTTGCACGATGCAGGCCTTAATTTGATTTTGATGCATAGGTAGTTTTTAGTAGAGACCATGCCTAATGAGATGAAGTGCATCCTACTACCTAAGAGAGAACGTGTTCTGTGAGAGAGGATATAGTCCAACTTAGTAGGAATTAGTCTTGAATACGCCAAGCCTTGTAAGCAGAAATCTCAATATGATCTTCTCTAGTGTCAATGGAGGAAGTATTAAATCGAGTAGGGCATTTGAGAGATCCATCAACATAAGGCATAAGTTGATGTCCACCGAGTACAGGTAACATTTGAAGACACCAAGAGGTAGTTGTAATGATCAAGCTTGATAGAGATAAGTTGAGTCATAGTAGAACATAGATTTACAGGTTTAGGTATAGATGGTGCAGTGATAGGGGTTTAGTTGGAGGTCTTTGTGGTCCACATGATTTTGGTGGAGAATTTTTCAAGTGTCCCCATGTCCAAATACCATGAAATAATTTGAAGAGAATGATTCTCAACTTGTATTTCGTATCATGATCTATATAGTATATATACGGATGTTATTTGAAAGCCTTGAGATGTACAATAAAGTTTACACTTTCCAGTTGTGTGCGAAACACAAAAAGAACTTATGGAGTAGACATTGAGGAGAAATAAGATTGAGAAGAGGGAAAAGAAGATAGAAATTGAGACGAAGAAGGAATGCCATGTTTGATGATTATGTGGTTGTTAAATGCACATGTACTTCTTAGAAGTACTTTTAACAACCACTTAAGGATGTTTGGTGTCCCACTTGCCAAATCACTTATTATGTTTTTAAGCACTTATTGGGGTGGGGATGTTTGGAAGCTACTTTCCCCATAAGTGATTATATTGACACAAATGACAATTTTAGTTCTCACTTGCCAAAGTGCAGATTTGCGAACAGACCAAACATGGGAGTTTCAAGTTTTAAAAAACCCAAGAAAAACGGTTTAATGAGAAGAAAAACTTCACAAAATGGAAGAAAATGGCTAAACAACAGGTCCACCGGCCATTTTTCTCACAACCGATCGTCGTCAGTGGACCTGTAACTGGGTGCGCCGCTGCCTGATTCGATATGTTCGAATGAGAGGAGATGGAGGTAAAACCCCCGCATAGGGGTATTTTGGGTATTAAAAGAAAATACTACGGACCGGTTTGTCCCATTTTATTGGAGAAGTACTTCTCCAAGAAGTGTTGAAAAAAAGCCAACTTCAAGTCACTTTCTTAAGAAGTACTTCTTTTAACAAAAAGTACTTCTTCCCCACTTTTTTACCAAACACATAAAAGCACTTAATAACCACTTAATGTGTGGTCCCAGCTCTTAAAGGAAGAACTTGTTCAAAGAAGTACTTCTTTCAAGTGAAATGAAACAGGGGCTACAAATATGAGAGAAGCAAACTCTTGTTAGACGTAGTGTTGCGGATATCAAGGTTTTTAAAACCGAACCAGACAACGAACCGGTCAGGGGTCCGGTTCCTGGTTGAACAGTCTGATCGTTTGAACCAAACGGACAGCCCATTCTAACAAAAAAATAATAAAATAATAAAAAATAAAAAATGACCAAAACCATTAGATGGTTCGAATGGTTCAACCACCCGAATCAGCAATTTACTGACCAAATCAACAGTTTTTGGTGAAATAACAGTTCTAGGATAAAATGAAACTGGTCCCAATTTTTCCAGTCCGACCATCTGATCTAGTCTGGTTTTGAAAACCATGACGGATATACTTGTACACATTTTAGCCGAGCGTGGGTGTTATTTGTCTACCAATTGCTTTACGTGGTCCTCTTGTCCAATTTTTTCTTTTACATATCAATCAAAAGGACCATGGCTTTGTACTGATGTTGTTGATGAACGAAATTGCTTTTGGCTTTAAAAGAAATCCAAAAGTAGTATAAATAAACCTTAGCAGGAATCTAATAATGTAGTTCCTGAGCTGGATTTTGAATTTTTATTAATAATTTTATTTTTATGAGGTATTTTTTAAAGAATACTGTACTTATGTTCTTATTTGATTAAAATGCTTACTTTAAAATGAAATTTAAATTAATAAAATTATTAGTAAAGTTAATAAATATTGGTTAATTTTAATTTCTATTAATTATTAATTCATGAAAATCTAACACAGGCACGGAATACTTGGTGCCCGTTTGGAACTTGGATGGGTTTTCCCACATCGGCTTCTGGCATTGTATGATGATGGGCCCACAAGAAAAGCTAGCAAATTGTGTTTGGTCTTTGGTGTTGGTGAAAATCCCAAAAAGCCAAAAAGTGTTGTCCTTCAGTTGAGAACTCAATTTTTCAATGAAGCTAGTGTTTTCCAATCAAACACAACTCGATCAACGCAAAAGCTCTTATAGTTAAAATGTAATGGATGGCTTATTGTTTCGGGTCAACCCTTTGTATATTATAATAATCACGGTCAACCCTGTGACCGTGAGACAAAATAGACATCAAATACAGGGTTTTTGCAAAAGAAAAAGGATAGATAAAAAAATAAAAATAAAAAATCAAATAGGCGCATATGGTTCATCAGTGCTAAGTGCCAAAACCACTCATACCACCATTCGATTGGATTGCTACAAACGAATTCACATCTGCACCACACAAACGCCTCACTTTATATTCCATCCGTGTATTGAGAACATCTTCCAATGACAACTTTGTGAGATGTTTTCAATGCACGCTGAGGTGTGATCTCATTGCAAACTAGTGATAACATAAATCTAGATATAAATAGTGATCGAAAATGAATAATATGAAAAAAAAATAATTCAACGAAGGATAGGTTCAAACATCTATTACAAGCACTGATGTTCCCAAGAGTCATAACTCATATTGTGTTTTTAAAGTCGGATTTGTTTGGGTTATGGTTGAGTTGGCCAAGGATGCCACGTGGTAACTTCTACGACCACCTTTTTCTCTCCAGCCATATTGGCACCACGCAAGATGGATAACCATTACCTAAAAGGACTGCCATGCACGGATGAAGAAGTTAACTCCATTGAGGAAGATGAGAAATCCCGAAGACCTCGATGAATAATCTCATCCCAACAATCCCAAAAGCCACATCCGATTAGAATACGGATGCCCAGATATAAATAGGTAATATTCGCTCAAGGCAAGGGACTTTTAGACTTTGATATCTCTGCTTTACCTCTTCTGCTTGGACCAGCACTGTTTTTACCTGCTCGGCCCAACCACCTACCCTTCCATTCAACTAAGTTGAGCGTCAGAGTACCTACATGGGGAATAACTCTTTGAGCCTCTAACCTCAGGGGCGGAGCTAGGATTTTTTATTGATGGGGACCAAAGAGTAATAAACATAGATAGGGGGCTAGGGGGGGCATAGCTCCTCTTTGCCACCCCTGGCTCCGCCCCTGTCTGACCTTCCCTCTTGGTTGTAGATTCTAATGCGTAACTTCATCATTCCACCTTAGCTTCATCCAGTTGGCAGGATTATTTAATTCCACCCTTGGTTCGAAACACTTCGGATCGAACAACATCAAAACTCAAACACTTTGGAGCAACGTAGATGTCAAATACCTAAAGTCTTAACTGCTCTCACCACCTTATAAAGGAGTTGCTTGGGAGAGATACATACATACCCATCACCCATGGTTTTGAAAACCAGACCAGACTGAATGGTGAGATCAATTGACCTGAGAACCATCCAGGCAATCGGTTCTTTTTCACCCTCAACCTAGTCTTTGGCCAAAATCTGTTAATTTAGTCAGTGAGCTGCCGATCCGGGTGGTTGAACTAACAACCCGTTTGGCCATCTCAAATGGCCAATCAGATGTCTTAGTGTGGATGGACAATCCGAATGTAAAATTTTCAATAAAAATATTTATAATTTTCTTTGGGAATCCCAAGACTTGGAAATTCCTATTCATTGTGCAAAATGGATCAAATTTGGATGGAAACTAAACATTCCCCAAAATATAAACTGTTACTCTGGAGACTTCTAAGAAAGTTTGTTCTCTGTAAATCTAATCTTGTGGCTAGAGGTTAGCTAGCCCGTGGTCTTTGGTGTTCCCCCCAGAAGTTCAATCTGTCCAAACTGCCTTTGACTTCCTTGAAAAGGGTTAAAGGCAGTTCAAAGAATGGTGGCGAGGTAGACAAGAGCATCTGCACTAGCATTGAAGTCTGAAGACGAGCTTTACTGCTCTTCGATGTGGCCTTCTTCGATACCCCAGATTCTAGAATTTTAAGTTTTAACCTTGTAGCCATTTTCTCCTTCAAATGAAATTCGGGTCTAGTAGGCACAATATAAGTAAACATGTTAAATGAACATTTGATAAATAGTATTTGGGATTGTAGTCGATAATGGCAACTTTTGGGCCCTAACATCAATAAAAATAATCTTTTTAATATAATTATTAAAATAGGCTAACTTTTTTTAAAAATATCAAATAGGGGCAAAAACACCGTTCATCTCATTCCTCTTTCACCATTGTAATTGCTGGCTTGCTGCAAGCAAAAATGGTGAAGCCCATTCTTGCGTTTTTGCATTTCGTTATATGTATCTCGCTTCTCCACTTAGCATACTCATAGACCTCTTCCAATCCCGATTTTGAGGCTTTAATGGTGTTCAAAACTGCTTCAGATACCTCTTACAGGCTTAAAAGCTGGAACCAAACCATCAATTCATGTACCTGGTACGGTGTTTCATGTATTCTTCTAACTGTTTCAGAAGAATAACTCATAGCAGTTCTGCTCTGAGTTTGGAACAACTCAAATGCAGAGAAGAAGAAGAAGAAGAAGGAGGGAGAGAGAGAAACAGAAAGAGAGATGGGGAGATTTATTCAGTGGTCTAGAGGAAGGAGATGATTAGTGTTTCTGCCCCTATTTGATAATTTAAAGAAAAAGTTAACATATTCTAAAAATTATGTTAAAAATATTATTTTTATTGATATTAGGGTCCAAAAGTTGCCCTTATTAATTAGAATCCCTAAGTATTTTGACAATTGTCAAAAGTGGGTTTTAATCTTTTTTAAGGGTGAGTTGAAGGTATTTTAAGGGACATGTGTCAAAAAAAAATGAAGTGCTCTTTAAACGTACTTATCTGATCCGAACTGCTCCTCAGTGTGGCCTTCTTCGATACCCCATATCCTAGAATATTAAGTCTTAACCCTTGTCGCTATTTTCTCCTTCAAATCAATCCTAGGCAACAGAGAAAAACACGGAAAAAATATCAGAACAGAAGGCGGCTAAAACAAGAGGAGAGAAGGTGTGGAAGGATGGATTACAACCTTTTTGAATATTTTCTGTAGCTTAATAGCCGGTCTAGCCCCTTGAAAGGGACAATATTCTTAGGATTATCTGGTTTAATGTGGTTACACCATCTCAGAGTGTTGGAATTGGTGGTGAGGAACGAGGAAGAACTCAGAAAATTGTTGGGTGTCGTTACCATCTTCAATGGTGAAATCATGCCTAACATTCAGAATCTCCTCCCTAACAAATCTGCCGGGCCTAAAGTTGACGCCGCCGAATACAACTGATCGGAATATTTTCTTTGCTTATAAGTTTCCGGCAGACCAAATAAATGTCGGTTAACTGTTTCATTATAGAGCTGTTTTTGTTGGATCATTTGGTTGGTGCTTTGTAGTTGTCAGAACGAAATGTGAATAACTTTTCTCTGTTAAAAAGAATCGCATCTCCTACTCCTAGCATCTGTGTGGCGGGCTTTGATATTTGGATCCGAGGTTGTTAACAACGATAGGGATCTCTAATGTTAGCACAAAAAAAAAAAGAAAAAAACAGTTACTACTGGCCATTTTAATGGCTGATTTAGCTAAAAGTGATAGGCTTTTTACTTGGTGTTTGTTTTAGTAGAAAAAATCATTAGGCTCAGTTTGGAAGGAGTACAAATGCAATTATGTAGAGTGCAAAATCTTGTATTTTGTATTATTTTACTTGTTTTTGTACTCCTTCCAAACTGAGCCTAAATAGTAAAATGTTCAAGGGTCCTATAAAACAGCCCAACTTCAGCTTCAGCGGCGGAGCTCGCAACTTCAGTCAGGAGTAAATCGTTCGGTTCAAGAGCGTCCAACCCCACTGCTATTGAGTCATTCTAACTAAGAGCCAACGTCAAAGGCTTCGAGCTGCAACTAGATTGATTTCTACGCCATGTTTATGAGTTAGATGCCGAGTTCAAGAGAAGCAGTCACTTGAGAACGGATTACTCCGCTATTCTTATATAAGGTAGTTAGGCACTTAAAAAAGGCATTTTAGTCATAAAAATATGTTTAATAAGGCTGATTTGCCATTCAGTAGTTTGATCATAAAAATTGTATTTATAATGACGTGGACAGTTTCTGTCAACAGTGCTCTAACAGATGGTAAATTTTGGAAAATAAAAACTGAAAAAGTTCTTTAGACGTTTTATTAAATTGAATGGGATGGTTGAACCACAGAATCTCTCAGGTAGATATGTAGGTATTTGAATCCCATGAAAAAGGAATTGTAATCAAGGATTCCACATGTATGATATTGTTTGCAATTGGGGCATCCATGGATCTGGGATGTCCATAACATTGCCACTGTTTAATGTAATCGGATCAATAATAATGTTTCATTTATAATAAGATTCCTCTTTTATGCGTCTTTGCGACTGAAAGACGCATGGCTTTTTTTCCTACTGTAACACATGAAACTCTAAACAAATAGAGGTAGGTGGGTCTTAAAACATTTTTGGCTATATTATATATGTCGCACATAAACCTCCAAAGATACTAAAAGGAAGCTAAACCAAAAATACAGTTCAAAATCATGGTTTTTTTTTTTTGTCGCAAAATTTCGAAGATAAGCATTGATGTTGTACAACGCCCCCTAAATGTTTCAAAATGATGCATGAATCAGATGAAGATTCTTCTGGCCATAAAACGAAAATAAAGGATCTGATGAGGTTTAATAGAGGCCTTATTAAGTGGGGTGGGACACATCCATCATCGAATGCTCGGCCCGGATTTTCTGAACACCTGGCTAGCTGTGTGGCAAGTCACAAGAGCCACTGACCAGAAGAAGGTACAGCACTAGTGGTCCAGACCCGAGCCAATGATGTCGTTATCGCCTTTTCTATTTATCATATCGTGGGTTGTGTGGTCATCTGGGTTTATAACCATGTTGCTGATATCTCAACACTGCAGCAGCAAATGATTTTACATATTTTCATCACGACCTCTCTTCAGTCTCCCCCCACCGAAACCAGAGAAAAAATTATTAAAAAATACAACACCATCAAATCCTAAGAACCATTCAAGCAATACGCTTCATCAAGTAAAAAAAGAAAGAATTTTGTACAGATATTTCCTGTAGTTTCTTACACTAAATAAACTTGTCAAAAACTTTGCACTGAAACATGCAACAATCTTCTTCTACATGGGTTCCTTGTTTATCAAAAAAAATATATATATTTACCTACGTGGGTTAAAGCCATGAGGACATACTTTTCAGCCACATTAGCAGGTTTTAACAGCCTGCAGCTTTTCATGAATTGCCTTGTAGCACCGAAGACTGCAGAGTGGGAGCTTCAACTTGGAGTCCCGATACTTGTATGCATTAGTACATGACGGACCAGCACATTGCTCACGTGGAGGAGGGTAACTGGATACCCACAAAAAGAACAACCAACCACTCGTCAATAACAAGATACTGTAATAAAATTTGAGAGGAAAATGTTTGTGAGTGGGTAGTATTAATATGTAATTAGCATACAAACCTGCATGGCTTAGAATCAAATATGCTTGGTAGTCCAATGTCTTTGGGAAATGTAACAACTGTTCCAGTGGGACCCATGACCCATCTTACAGTATTTGAGGCAAGCGTCATTGCATTTGCAGCCTTCTCCTGCAAGACACAACAACACATTAGTGTAATATTATCCCCCCAATCCAATTCAATGTTGGATTAGAGACAACAAGATCCACAGGCAATTCTGAATTACTTGTGCCAATTCATCCCGCCGTTTCTTATTCTTATCCTCTCGCTTCTTCCTATTAGAATCCTGGCCAAGTATTTTCCTGATTGCCTCCGCCTACAAAATCCCCAAATAAGCAAAAATAAATAAAGAAAAAAACATAAATAAATCACAAGGGATTCAGGACAAATTTGAACCTCAGATTCCCTGGCGGCCTTCTCCACCTGCATTCTACGCCTCTGAGCAGCTTCAGCTTTTTTCAATTGCTGCTCAACTTCTGAAAGTTTCTCCTTTTGCTCTGTTATCCATCAAAGGCCAACATCAGTATTAATGGAAATCCAAAAATAAATTGCTTTTGCAAAGAACAAAGAGAAAAAGCCGTGTTAGCATGAATACACAGGTTCTCACTTCTAGGTGGGGCAGGGGGTAACCCATTTGGGAACTCAATTAGACTTGCACCAGATCCAGATGAGCCATCTTTACCAGACTGAAGGGCCCGTTGACGTGTAGTAAGAGACATCTCCTTACCCTCCATGAAAAAATCACCAGATTCCTTCTTTGACTTCTTCCTCTTGGCTTCAGGCTCACCATCTGACACTGGTTCTTCATCTTCAACATAATCTGCATCCTCAGATACTCTATCTGATCTTGACTTCTTCTTACCATCTTTGCCTGACCTCAATGAACCATACTCCACAGCATCCTCATCATAATCACGGTCAATGGTCCTACTTCTTGAAACTTTTGAAATCTTTCGCTGTTTCTTGCTTCCTTCATCATCGTCTTCATACTCTTCACCATAATCTGTGGTTACCTTAGTTCTCAGTCTCTCAAGATATTGGATCTCCTCATCTTCATCATTGTCATCAAATGTTGCACCCAATACACGTCTCTTGGGGACTCGCTTGCTCTTGCGAACAGGCTCAGACTTATCTGTTTGCTTTCCAGAGACACTCTCATCAGACATCTTGCCCCTTGAAGAATCATCCTTTTTCCCAAGACTGAAACCACCATTGGAAAAGTCCTTCCATGGAACTCCTTGCAAGCTTTTAGTCTTGTCTGGGGGAGGGGACCGATCATCATCAGAATTGTCCTGCACCAGAAATATGTTCAAAACATATAACTACCATTGGATTAAAAAAAAAAATCATCTGGCTAATAGTTTGCATATTTGACATGGAGCATTACAGGCATTATAATGCATGTTTTCCTACAAGAAGTGTGTACAAACTAATTATCAATTTATAGCTTCTCCAATATCAGAACAGAAACTAGTGTAATACCGGAAGAATCAGTCTTTGCCTTGGCCGTGGAGCATCTGAGGAGCGATAAGACTTGACAGAAGAGCCACCATCTGAAGTTGATTTGGTATGAATAGTACGAGTAACACCACCAACCTTGAGCTTTACTTTTTTTAATTTGTTCTCATTACCCACTCCATCTGAACCTACTCCCAACTGCCCTGAGTTTCGGCTTTCTCCATTCCTTCCGCTGCCAGTATGGTTATCAGTCTTCCTTTGCTGCTGTTCAAATCTTTCTTTGATCTTACCTGTGCTTTTCCAATTAGCTGGGGCAAGAACACCTTCACTGCACCGTTTGAAATCTGAACCACTTCGCCCCTGCTCATTACTGCCCCTTGAACCACCATTGCTATAAAATCCATCATATTCTTCATATGTCCCTTCATCTTTCCTGATCTTTTTAGGTGCAATTTCACCTTCAGCTTTATTACTAGAGGAAACCCTTGTGTTGCTAATATTGAACTCCTTCCTCCTAGAACTGGTGTCGTATCCAGCATTCTCATCACTGGATACCTTGCTCACATTGTCTGAAGGTGGTGTGGACGACAAAGATGAAACATCTCGGCTGTCTAGAAATGGCTGTGAATCAGGTCGAGGCCGCCTTGATGTATTACTCCTCTTCTTCCTCACAGCACAACCCACACCATCAAACCCAGAAACTCCAAATCCTTCCATGAGGGGGAGCAATAAAATTTGCCCCTCAAGATCCAGCTGCTTCTCCAAAGCTGAGGAAGAAAACCTACTAAAACCACGTACCTCAGCAAGTCTGAAATGCTAAATAAGAGAATGAAGGAAACAATAAGTAACTATGTTGAAAAAATTCCCAAGGCCCACCAAACTAGTATTAGTCCCCTCTACATTAGAGTAAGAAGCATAACAAGAGGACAGATGAATGGATAGAAGGAAATTCTTCACAAAGAGATTCAAGTGAATTTAATGCTTAAGTTTACATTACACAGTATGAATAACAGCAATTGAACATATAAAATATAAAGAAGAAACTCAACTTCTCTTATTCCTTCAACTCCCCCAGTACATAGCATTAATATAAACTGTAATGGACACACTCCATTATCAAATATAATCCCTCTACATAGAAGATGAGAGATCAATCCGGAGTTGAATTCTACTTTCATTACTTTGGTTCCTAAGAAGAGAGAAGCAACACACCCAAGGGACTATAGAAGACCAATCAGTTTAGTAAATAGCTTGTATAAGATCATTGTGAAGGTCTTGTCTCTTAGAATTAGACAGGTACTCACTACCATTGTGTCAAATAATCAAGGAGATTTTGTGAGGTAGGCAGATAAATGATCAAATACTTATAGCAAATGAGAGTGTGGAAGACTTCAAGAAATCAAGGAAAAAGGGTGTGGTTTGTAAGTTAGATTTGGAAAAAGCCTATGACTTGGTAGATTGAACCTTTTTGCTAGAGGTGATGATCAATTTTGGGTTTGGAGATAGATGGTGCAAGTGGGTGCTAGGGTGTATTAGGACTTGCCATTACTCTATTTTGGTGAATGGAACGGTGGTGGACTTCTTCCAGGCATTGAGGGGAATAAGACAAAGAGACCCCCTTTCTCCTTTCTTGTTCACCTTGGTTGCTGAAGTATTGGGGAGATTGGTCTCTAGGACAGACGCTAAGAGCTTAATCAAAGGGTGGAGGGTAGGCTGGGAGAACATACCACTCACACACTTGCAGTTCACAGATGATACGATTCTTTTCTATGAGGGAGGAGACATGAATTGGATTAGGAATCTGAAACACACGATACAACTTTTTGAGCAAATGTCAAATCTGAAAGTCAGCTTTGATGGTAGGTGTGAATATGGGGGAAAGTGAGATTTTTGCATGTGCAAACATGTTGGAATGTGAAGTGTCGGATTGGCCTCCAACTTACCTCGATCTTCCTCTTGGAGATAATCCTCAGAAATGATGTTTTTGGACTCCGGTTGTGGAGAGGTTTGAAAAGAGACTTTCATCTTAGAAGAAGATTATTTATCTCTAGGAGGAAGAATCACCCTAATTAGGTCTACCTTAGCTAACCTGCCTGTTAATTACCTTTCAGTTTTTAAGGTGCCTACAGGGGTGGTTGACAAGTTGGAAAAGCTGATGAGAGATTTCTTGTGGGAGCCTGGGGAGGAGAAAAAGGATCATAGAGTTAGGTGGGAGGTGGTGTATAGAAGTAAGCAGGAGGGAGGTCTAGGGATTGGGAATATTAGGAAGAGGAACTTGGCTTTACTAGGGAAATGGCTATGGAGATTCTCATTGGAAAAGGAAAAGTTGTGGGCTAAGATAATTGGCAGTATTCACGGGCTTGCAGAGAATGGATGGGACTCTAGGATTATGGCTATGGCAACAAGAGCATCACCTTGGAAATCAATCCATGCTATTCTGCCTCTATTCTCTCCTTGGATCAGGTATGATTTGCACTTAGGTAACTCGATTAAGTTTTGGGAACATGTGTGGATTGGGGATCATCCGTTGAAAGACCATATTCCGGCCCTTTTTACAAACTCCACCTTTAAAAATGAACCAATTGCCACTTTCCTTGTTCCCTTAAATTCAAATTCTAGGTTTGGGTGGAACTTGGGATTGAGAAGAGCCCTCAGGGACATAGAACTGGATTGTACCTCTAACCTCCTATCCATTCCTGATGGGGTTTTCTTGGACCCGACAAAAATAGATAGTAGGATCTGGACCTTGTCTCCCTCTAGATCCTTTACTTGTGCCTCCTTTAAAGCCCTATTGCATCTGGAAAGTCCTATTGGCTTGTCATTCCCTGTCCAAGATGTGTGGTGTCGACCTATACCTTCGAGGGTTGGGAAGCTTTTCTGGAAAGAATTAACACAGGTGACTTACTTCAAAGAAAAAGACCCAATAGTTGTTTATCTCCACATTGGTGTATTCTCTGTAGAGCCGCTGGTGAGTCCGGTTACCACTCACTAATATCCTGTGTTTTGGTAAAAAATATTTGGGAATGGTTTGCTTCTTTGTTTGGGTGCAGGTGGACTCCCCCAACGAATGTGCAAAGCTTGTTTACCTCTTCCTCTGTTAACTACCCAACAAAAAGATCAAGGATCATATGGAGGTCTGTGAGAGCGGTTGTTTGCTGGACAATATGGGAAGAAAGGAATTCAAGGATTTTCTCAGAAAAGGAGAGAGGGTTGGAAAATATGTTGGAAGTGATCCATATAAGGGTAATACATTGGTTGAAGACAATGGAGGAGTTCACAGATTTTTCAACAGATGATATGTTAAGAAAATGGAAAGAAATTGCAAGTTCAATCTCGGCTAAGAAGACCCTGAATACTACATGGAATCCTCCACCTCCTGGATTTATCGAACTAAATTTTGATGGTAGTAGCATGAAGAATCCAGGGCCCTCAGGTATTGGGGGGGGTTTACGAGATGAGAATGGTAATATAATAGCTATGTTCTCTAGCTCAATTGGAGTGGGGGATTCATTGAGGGCTCAGGTGTTAGCAGCCCTGGAAGGGGTACAAAGGGCTAAAGACCTAAAGGTCAAGAAGCTGATTGTAGAGGGAGATTCTATGGTGGTAGTGAGCTGGTTGAAAGAAGACAATTCTAAGCTCTAGAGTTACAGTAACGAGAAGAGAAAAGTCAAATGGTACCGCCCAAGAATATGGAAGTTCAGTGTACTTGGGTTAAGAGAAGTGCAAACTCGTTTGCTGATGGTCTGGCTAGGCAAGGAGTGAATAGGATTTCTGGGTTCTGGCTCAGTTGTAATTGTTTTGTTCTTTTTCAGCTTGGAATTATCCTTTACATGGGGAGTTAAGATACTTTAGCTCCCCTTTTTATGTAACCTTATTATTATTTAATGAAATCTATTGTTATCGATAAAAAAAATACTGATATATGGACACATTACGTATTTTTGATAATTGAACTTTTTTTTGATAATTGATGGACACATCACATATTGGTTGATAAACATCTAATCTCCAACCTTTCAAGTAAGCTATGTTTTAGTTAGATGTGTTTCATTACTAGTATCCAAAAGGAAAAGTATCAACAACAAAAGAAAGCAATTAATTCAGCTTGAATAATATTACATAGGTCTGGGTTTGGAGTGGGTTTAGGAGTAAGATCTGTTCGACCTCAAAATCATGGGATGTGGGACCTTGGCTAAAAAACAGTGTTGAATGGACTTCTAAATTGATGAAGTGTCCATTTTGGGCACATGTCGGTTACAGTTATAGATATAGAAAAAAGATTTAAACTTTTAACTTTGTTACTCACAGTAATCTTGAGTAACATTTCCATGCAATAATTTCCTTTTTTTAGTTGCTTTTTGACATAAATGAACAGCTACGGTACATGATGAGCGTCATATTTCCTAATAGAACATTACTGTGAGTAACAAAGTTAAAAGTATTAAATCCTTTTTCTATATCTATAACTGTAAGATGTTAGAATCATATGGACTATATTTTTTTCATAGATAAAATTCATTAGATTTCATTAGAAGAAAAGGATAAAAGTCTGTTACAAGCATCCTAGTGGGAGGCGCGAGGTGCAGCATCACTCTTTAACAAAGAAATAAAACAAATTATATGGACTATATTTATAATACAAAACTTTTTTTAAACATCTTCCTAGTCCATTTTCTCATAGTGCCAAATTAGATCCTGAACACATGTTGGATTATAATTCGTCTCTATATACACAGCACAGAATCAATTAGTAAAGATACATTGGTCAATAAACATTAAATATCCAATCATTAAAGCTATGTTTCTGTTAGACATGTTTCATTATTGATCTCCAAAAAGGGTAGTGTCAACAACCAACAAAAGCAATTAATTCAAGTAAGCAACTTCTAACATGATAACACATTAACAGATTAACCTAGATGCGTGGCTAATACAAGTTATTTAGTAATGTTGTCTTTATGTAAATATTTTTAGTGGCCCATCTTTATATAGCATTTTAACTTATCTGCCAAAAATAAATGATAATATACAAAACAGAATATACTATTGGAGTAATCATGGTGCAAAAGCTGCACAATAAATCAAAAAAGTAACCAATCACAGTAAAGATGTAACATGATCTACTTACTTTTCATTGGCCCACATTTCACAATGTGTACTTATCAATCACATTAAAGACTTTAACAACCAGTGTTTTAAAAGGTGTGGGAGGTGTGCCTCCAAGCAAAACACCCCCAAAATGCATATGCCTGAGGCATTGATAGCTTTGAGGTGTATGCCTCAGGTGCAAGAGGTGTATGCCTCATATGCCTTTTGCATGAGGTATGATAGAGAGATGTACGCCCCATGCACCTCACACACACCTCATGCAAAAATGACAGAAAAAAAAAGAAAGGAAAGGAAAAGAAAGGGAAGGAGAAAAGAAGGAAAGAAAGAGATGGAATAAAGAGAAAATAAAGAAAATAAAAAGGGATGGGAAGGGAAGGAAAGAGAAGGGGAAAGAAAATTCCAGCTAGTATTATGCATCTATAAAAGATTTTTTATTAAAAATAAAGAAAAATGAGATCCTCCTTCCTCTTCTTCCTCCCCCCCCCCCCTCCTCCATCTTCCTCCTCACTCCCCTCCCCTTAAGGAGGCTTACGCCTCTTATGTTCTGAGCTATGCCTCACACGTCCAGGTAGTGGAACACCTTGCGTTATGCCTCCACATTCTAAGACAATGTTAACAACATTAAAGATGTCACCTGTGACGTCTTACTTTATCACCGGTTCACTTTTTTGCTTTCCAGTGCATTTTCAGTAGATTTTGCCAAATAGTGGACAGAATATTGATATTTTAAGAGAGTCAGCAGCATTCTTGATTTAGCAATGCATTTTCAGTAGATTTTGCCTAATAATGGACAGAAAATTGATATTTTAAGAGCTTTAACAGCATTCTTGATGAGCATTCATGGACTGAAGCTTCAACTACTAATTGCAATGTTTATCTTAAGCACAGTAGATATTGCCCAATCCATCAAAACCTGGCATTGAGAAAACAGACACAAATTTGGCAGTACAAAATGATATCACATATCCACACTGATTTCAGATCACGTCCAATACGAGTACTTGGGGTAAAACGAAGAGCACAAGCATCAAGCATACCCCACAGATGATCCGAGAGAGCCTAAGGAGACTACATAAAGCAGTACCCAGCAAATCAATGAATTCGCATGGGGAAACAAAAAGCAGGATAAGCAACGTATTATGGAAAATAAAAGAAAATAAACTGAATACCTCAAAAATAAATCAGGATGCCCGGGCAAAAAACCCTCAGCAAATCAATAACAAAATCTCTCAATCCAACAAATCAACAGGCAAATCCATTCAAAAAGAAAGAAAAAATCAAGAACCCAGCTAAGAATTAAACTAAACCCACATCGACACCACCGAAAGAGATCAAAACAAGTCAGCAAGACGAAGAATAACAGCGGAACAGAAAATCACAGCGGCCCATCAAGAGGAATCATAATACCAGATCGTCTGACGAAAATGAATAATAATAGCAACAGATCATCATAAACAAAACCAAATCGACATACCCATATATACTTGACAAAAGCACATAAAACAATGAACTAGAAATACCCACATAGAGAATAATCAAGAAATAGGAGCAGCTAAACCCATCGAAAGATCGATGCAGAAAGATGAAGGAAGAGAGAGGTTATAAACCTTACCGTGGAAGAAAGGATTTCGCTACCCTGACAGATGAGATACCGTATAGAGGAGGAGCAATTGAGAAGGGTGGAGAGAAATAGGATGAGGGAGGGAGAGAGAGAGTGAGAGATAAAGAGGCAGGACTCAGGAGAGTTCTATTGGTCGGTTATGGTTAGAGGAAAGGAGGATGTGTTAGGGTTAGAGTTTTTAGGTCATGATGGGAATGGTAAAGGAGACGCATAATCTTCTCCATCTTTCTTATTCCACCACACCTGTGTTTTTGTATAAGCTTGTCTCCTATGTTGTTGCGGTCGCCCCAATAACCCATCTCTCTCTCTCTCACCCTTTCTCTCTCCTCCCCCTTCTCTCTCTCTCTCTCTCTCTCTCTCTCTTTCCCTCCTTTCAACCCCTTCTTTTTTTTCTTTCCCTCCTCTTCTCACAATCTCACACGGTTTCGCAGGCATGTGCACAAGTTAAGACTGTGCGCACCCGTCCTGTACGTTAGAAAATCGTATCTGTTTTGCTCCCTTTTCATTATTGACCGATATATATTTTTCTTTGTGCTCGTTTTGACTTCGAGTAATTACTAATTAGCACTCTGGTATGCCTGGTGTCTGGTCCTCCTTCAGGTTGCTTTGGCCCTTCCTCTATTTGTCCTTTGCTTCATGTTCCAGTTTGGGTATGTTAAGTCAGCTCAGTCAGATGCCTCGTCTCCTATGTTAAGACTCTGGGATATTCAGTTCTTGATCACCCACCGTTCAAAATAATATAAAAAATAAGGCAAAAAACATTAAAAATAATATTTAATGTTTAATAAAAATAAAAATATATATATATTAATATTTAATTATTATTTGTGGCAAAAGTTTTTTTTCTCTTTTTTTTGGGGTGGGGTGGGGTGGGGGAGGAGCAAAAGTTTGGGTTAAGGGACAGAAATCCAACTAAGAGATAATTCTCCAACCAAGGAGGACTGTTGGCAGCAGCAAAATGTCGCAGCTTGATGAGCCACTCGATTAACGGTCCTGTTAATCCAAGGAAAGAAATTGGTAGATTCAGCAATGAGAGAAGTCACTCCACAACTAACCACTTCAACTAAACCTCTGCTTAGGGCCAACCCAAGGACATAACATCTCCACCCCACGGCACATCCCCGCGTTCTATTGGAAACATTTCCCGATAATGACATCATTAGGATTGATACTATCATCGTGAGATGTTCCTAATACACGGCGGGGATGTGCTGTGGGGCGTTATGGGGTGATTCCTTGTGGGGCAGAGATATGAACTCCAACCCAAGTTGTTGAATCCCTAAATCTAACTCTGAAATTCAGATCTGCTCCCATCAAATGCTCCAACACTGTTTCAAAACAAGTCATTGCAGTTGCATATAGGGAACATATTTCCATGAATGATAACGGAGATGTGGCCTGATGGGCATTGTTGGGAGCATTTTATTGTTAGTATATCCTTAGTCCTAACCCTGACCCAACTTGATAATTTTGGGTTGGGTTTGGGTTACTCTCGTTTCTTCATTTTTTTCCAGCTAAAGTGTTTCTATTCCTTATTATCAAATTAAGGTTGACTACTTTAGCATGATTATATCTAGAGGTGGCCACGAGCAAACTTCTCATGAGCTATTTGAGCTTGGCTTAGCTTAGTTTAAATCGAGCTTCGAGCCAAGTTCAAGCCTGATATATAGGCTCATTTGCTAATCGAGCCGATCTCAAGCCCAGTAAAGCTCGGCTCATGAGCCTAATTGAGTTTAGTATAATTAAATAAATAATTTTTATTATATATATATAACTATCCTTATGGACTAACTCTACCATTACTACTTACATATTGTCTTGGAGTACCTCTAAGTTATCTGACAATTGTCTAAAACCTCTTTATCATTAATGACCATTAATAAAAAGACAAAAAAGACTATTTTACCCATTATTCTCCTTCGAATTTTCAAAATGACAGGAAAAAGGAAAGAGATAGAGAGTACAAGTTGAGAGAGGAGGGAGTGTGTACCAACAACGCAACTACCACTGGTGGATGATGAAACAAGGTAGGGTGGAGGAGGCCATTGAACAATCCCGTAGAGAAGGTTATCATATCCTCAACATGCTAATTGTTGCCAAGAGGCAGACCACTTCAGGCCACAGACCTCTTGATGGTGTCCTTTATAATTACAATATGGTTGTTCCAAACCCACCCAAATCGGTGCCCACCTTACAGAGTTTTTGGCTATAGAAACCTATCCACCCAGGTAAGAAATCCAACATTTCAAAAAAAATCATTGACTTGTCTATCGGCCAGAGAATCCCACAATTGGACTTCGGAATTGTTCCATCGGGAGCCCAATTGACAGTTGTTAGAGGAACACTAATTTGGTGCTCCAGAAAGTTTGACACTATAGCCCGTTAACGTCATAGCATCCTTCCCTTGGAAAAATTTAAGGAGAATGATGGTTCAGAAATCTGCATTAGGTCTATCTGTACTTTTTCGATGTCTTGGGAGAATGACGGTTCAGCCCAGGGTCAGAATTTGTAGGCTAAAAGTACATTTGGGGTAGGTGACAGCTCAGAATTGATGCCAATTCATGAACGGGTATGGGTGCATAGAGTGTGGGTTTCTGACATTTTGAATGTTTATAGATTTACAGTGGGATTCAGAAATCTGCATTAGGCCTATTCATACTTTTCCGATGCCTTTTATAGGTTTCTTTCTATTCGATGTGAGACAATCACCAATGTGTCTCATGTCTTTTGTCACATAACCATGAGCACTTTCTTGTGAATCATGATTACTGGATCACCTTTCCCCTCGGTGTTGGAATGCAAACCATCTGTTTGAATAAATACGCATCAGATGCTAAGGAAGTTCTTTTGAAGCTAGGAGGAATTGATAAAAACATCACTTGGGATCTTCAAGCGCTTTATGATCATATATTTGAATTATTGTTGCTTTTTGAAAATGTAAAGTTTCTCTATGTAAACAGGAAGATAGTTAAGCCAATTCATGAACTTGCTAAAAGAGCTAGGCTTAAAAACACTTTTGTTAATAAAACCAATCCCCCTACGTATTTACATGCATGTTTTTTGGGTGGCTGTAAAAGGGGATCACCCGGCCATTGCTTCCACCAACGACAGTCGGCCTCTGTTAAACCACCCAACAAGTATTCATGCACAGACAAGACTATGACATCAAGAACAAGAAGAAATAGCCACATTTTTATAGTACTTGCGACGCTAATAGCTTAACGAACAATTTTACCCATCCAAGAACCCACTTGAGATAGACCCAAGTGGGTTCCAAATGTATTCATTGACAGGCGATGTCAGGGGTGTTAAATCCAAGGCTCCAATGCCCAAGAAATGGAGGAAAAGCCTTCGTTGTCTATTTATCTTGTTTGTATGTTCTGCTCCAATTGGTTTGAGGCTTTGGAGTCTTTGAATTTGTGAGCCCATCAAGTAAGAGTTGGATGGAATGATTGACTCCTCAGTGGCTCAGAATGAGTTGAGTTCAATGAATTAACTTTGGTGGTCCATTGTTATTTGCTTCCTCTACTGTAATGGAGAGTCTGGAGTTTATTGTTATGCATTCGTTCTATTACAGCCTACAGTATT